>NC_084576.2:3887500-4187500 GCF_033978685.3 Nerophis lumbriciformis
AGTTTGGTTCTTTTATGAATTTATTATGGGTCTACTGAAAATGTGAGCAAATCTGCTGGGTCAAAAGTATACATACAGCAATGTTAATATTTGCTCACATGTCCCGTGGCAAGTTTCACTGCAATAAGGCGCTTTTGGTAGCCATCCACAAGCTTCTGGTTGAATTTTTGACCACTCCTCTTGACAACATTGGTGCAGTTCCGCTAAATGTGTTGGTTTTCTGACATGGACTTGTTTCTTCAGCATTGTCCACATGTTCTCAATGGGGTTTAAGTCAGGACTTTGGGAAGGCCATTCTAAAACCTTAATTCTAGCCCAATTTAGCTATTCCTTTACCACTTTTGACGTGTGTTTGGGGTCATTGTCCTATTGGAACACCCAACTGCGCCCAAGACTCAACCTCCGGGCTTATGATTTTAGGTTGTCCTGAAGAATTTGGAGGTAATCCTCCTTGTTCATTGTCCCATTTACTCTCTGTAAAGCATCAGTTCCATTGGCAGCAAAACAGGCCCAGAGCCTAATACTACCACCACCATGCTTGACGGTAGGAATTGGTGTTCCTGGGATTAAAGGCCTCACCTTTTCCCCTCTAAACATATTGCTGGGTATTGTGGCCAAACAGCTCACTTTTTGTTTCATCTGACCACAGAACTTTCCTCCAGAAGGTCTTATCTTTGTCCATGTGATCAGCAGCAAACTTTAGATGAGCCTTATGGTGTTGCTTCTGGAGCAAGGGCTTCCTTCTTGCATGGTAGACTCTCATCCATGGCGATTCCCCAGGCACTGCTTCCTCATAGGAAGACGTGTTGGTAGGATTGAGGAGGTCTTCGAAGTATTACCTCCACCGATCCACAACATTCGCAGTCGAGGTCAGCAGAACACCATCCTCACCAAACACGGTGTTGACAATGCACTGTTACCCCTTCCTGAGGCAGCGGATGTTGGTCCAGAATCGCTTCGAAGCCGTCTGGAAGTCGTTTTCCATGGCTCCCCCGAACTCCTCCCATGTCCGAGTTTTTGCCTCCGCGGCCGCTGAAGCCACACACCTGTCTGCTGCCTCCGGAGTCCTATGAGCCAAAAGAACCCGATAGGACTCTTTCTTCAGCTTAACGGCATCCCTCACCGCTGGTGTCCACTAACGGGTTCTAGGATTACCGCCACGACAGGAACCAACCACCTTGCGGCCACAGCTCCAATCGGCCGCCTCGACAATAGAGGTACGGAACATCGTCCACTAGGACTCAATGACCAGCGCCACCTTCGTGACATGTTCAAAGTTCTTCCGGAGGCGGGAATTGAAACTCTCTCTGACAGGAGACTCTGCTAGGCGTTCCCAGCAGACCCTCACAATGCGTTTGGGCCAGGTCTACAGGCCTGTAGTCCTGTAGCTTATATATATATATATATATATATATATATATATATATATATATATATATATATATATACATATACATATATATATATATACACTGTATATATATATATATATATATACTGTATATATATATATATATATATATATATATATATATATATATGCTGCAGCCCCCCGCGACCCCAAGAGGGACAAGCGGTACAAAATGGATGGATGGAGATGTATAAAAAATCTCCTTCTCACCCCGGTGGGGTGGTACCTGTGTCATCCTCAAGCTCGGGTCCTCTACCAGAGGTCTGGGAGTTTGAGGGTTCTGCGTAGTATCTTGGCTGTTCCTAGGACTGCGCTCTTCTGGACTGATGCTTCAGATGTTGTTCCCGGGATCTGTGGAACCACTTTCCCAGTTTGGGGGTTACTGCCCCAAGCGCCCCTACTACCACGGGGACCACGCTAGCCTTGACCTTCCACATCCGTTCCAGCTGTTCTTTCAACCCTTGGTACTTCTCAAGTTTCTCGTGTTCCTTCTTCCTGATGTTGGCGTCAGCTGCGATTGCCACATTTATCACCACCACCCTTTTCCGCTCTTTGTCCACCACCACTACGTCTGTTTGGTTAGCCAGGAGCTGTTTGTCAGTCTGGAAGCTGAAGTCCCACAGAAGTTGTTCTCAGCCACCTTCTGTAGTATGGCCCATTGGGATTTGGGTACTTCTATTCCATACTGGTTGCAGATGTTCCTGTATACTATCCCAGCCACTTGGTTGTGCCTCTCCAAATACGCTGATCCAGCCAGCATCTTACAGCCTGCTACTATGTGCTGGACTGTCTCAGGGGCTTCTTTGCACAGTCTGCATCTTGAGTCTGATCTACTCTGGTAGATCTTGGCCTCTATGGCTCTTGTGCTAATGGCCTGTTCTTGTGCTGCCATGATTAGTGCCTCTGTGCTGTCTGCCAGTCCTGCATTTTCCAGCCACTGGTAGGATTTCTTGATATCAGCCACTTCCTCTATCTGACGGTGGTACATGCCATGTAGGGGCTTGTCCGTCCATGTTGTCTGCTCCTCTTCTGCATTCTCATCAGGGTTCTGCTGCCTGAGACATTCACTTAGCAGTTCATCCTTCGGGGCCATGTTTTCTATGTATTCTCGAATTTTTGGTGTTTCATCCTGGACTGTTGCCTTGACGCTCACTAGTCCTCAGCCTCCCTCTTTTCGCTAAGTGTATAGCCTCAGGGTGCTGGACTTGGGGTGGAACCCTCCGTGCATGGTGAGGAGCTTTCTAGTCTTGATATCTGTGGCTTCTATCTCCTCATTTGGCCAGCTTATGATACCAGCGGGGTATCTGATGACTGGTAGTGCGTACATGTTGATGGTGCAGACCTTGTTCTTACCATTCAGCTGACTTTTCAGGACCTGCCTTACTCTCTGGAGGTATTTGGCTGTGGTTGACTTCCTTGTGGCCTCTTCATGGTTTCCACAAGCCTGTGGGATCCCAAAGTACTTGTAGCTGTCTTGGATATCACCTATGTTTCCCTCTGGTAGGTCAATCCCCTCAGTTCTGATCATCTTGCCTGTCTTTGAGACCATCCGGCCACACTTGTCCAATCCGAATGATATCCCTATGTCATTGCTGTAGATCCTGGTGGTGTGGATCAGTGAGTCTATTTCTCGCTCGCTCCTGGCATACAGCTTGATGTCATCCATGTAGAGCAGGTGGCTGATTGTTGCCCCACTACGGAATTGATACCCGTAGCCGCTCTTCGTAATGATCTGACTGAGTGGGTTTAGGCCTAGGCAGAACAGCAGTGGTGATAGCGCATCTCCTTGGTATATGCCGCACTTGATGTTGACTTGGGCAATCGGATTTGAATTGGCCTCTAGGGTTGTCTGCCACATTTCCATCGAGTTCTGGATGAAGGCCCCTTAGGTTCCTGTTTATCTTATACAGTTCCAGACATTCCAGTATCCATGTGTGTGGCATTGAGTCATAGGCTTTCTTGTAGTCAAACCAGGCAGTGCATAGGTTGGTCTGCCTCTTCTTACAGTCTCGGGCAACTGTTTTATCAACCAGTAGCTGGTGCTTGGCTCCTCTGGTATAACTGCCAATTCCTTTCTGTGCCTCACTAATGTATTGAGCCACATGCTTACTCATTTTTCCCGCAATGATGCCTGACAGGGCCTTCCATGTTGTGCAGAGACAGGTAATTGGCCGGTAGTTGGATGGGATGGGTCCCTTCAGGGGGTCCTTCATGATTAGGACTGATCTGCCCTGGGTCGGCCATTCTGGGTGGGTCCCATCGCTCAGCAGCTGGTTCATCTGTGCTGCTAGGCGTTCATGGAGTGCAGTTAGCTTCTTCAGTATGGATCATATCGGGGCCTGGTGCTGTCCAGCTCTTCATCTTTGACACTCTTTGTTGTATGTCTGCCATTGAGATGGTTACTGGTTCTTGTTCTGGGAGGTTGCTGTGGTCAGCTCTCAGGCCCACTAACCATTGGGCATTGGTGTTATGTGATGCCTCTCTTTCCCATATGTCTTTCTAGTATTTTTCCACCTCAGCTCTTGGTGGGTCTGACCGGTTATTGTTTCCCGGCCACTGAGAGTACACCTTGGCTGGTTCAGTGGAGAACAGCTTGTTTATTGTCCTTGCCTCTCCCTCCTTGGTGTATCTCTTCAACCGGGTGGCCTCTTCTCTGTCAGTCCTCTACACAGCACCAAGCATTGTCCCACCCACACAACCATCTGATTGGTTAAAACTATAGCGGTAACAGCCAATCAGCAGTGCGTATTCAGAGCGCATGGATTCAGTGCTTTTGCGGTGGAGTTAGCAGATAGGTGTTTAGCAGGTGAGGATAAGGCAGCGGACTCTCCCCAAATTAAAATAAACACCTCCCAGTCAACTACTAGTAACATCACTAGAAACAAACTGCAGCTCAGCTCGCTCGCAGTCCTGGCCTGAGGTGAAGGCTAATTAGCTTTTAGCGTAACGTTAGCTCATTTTGCGGTGTGTGTGTGTGTGTGTGTGTGTGTGTTAGCTCATTGTGCGGTGTGTGTGTGTGCGTGTGTGTGTGTGTGGTGTGTGTGATAAAAATCAACTACAGGCTTCCCAAATGCTGTAATAAATTAAGCATGATGAGTTGGCTTGAAACTGTTTAATGTTGCACTTTTTATATGTAGAAGAAAAGTTGTATCATTTTATTTAATCTGAACAACAACTTGACGCAGTTTAATGTTGATTAACGTGGACAGAATTATTATAGTGTTCCCAATGTTAAAAGGATAAAGCCATTGTTTACAAATTTGGTAAATAAATGACCAAAAAAATTTATATTTTGTTGTTTTCGTACTGTACCGAAAATGAACCGAACCGTGACCTCTTAACCGAGGTACGTACAGAACCGAAATTTTTGTGTACCATTACACCCCTAATATATATATACTTACATATGCATGTATATACTGTATGCATGTGTACACACACAAATACATATATATATATATATATATATATATATATATATACTGTATATGTATATATATGTATGTGTGTATATATATATATATATATATATATATATATATACAGTATATATATATATATATATATATACATATATATACACACACAATATATATGTGTATAAATATGTGTGTGTATATATACAATATGTGTGTATATATATTTATATATACAACATATGTGTATATATATACACGCACAAGTATATTGTATATATATATATACATATACCTATATATATATATATATATATATATATATATATATATATATATATATATATATATATATATATATATATATATATATATATATATATATATATAAAGAGCAGCTCGAAGATCTCCATGAAAAATAAAAACGAAGGACCCAGATTTCCCTCGCCCGAGTCACCGGGGCCCCCCTCTGGAGCCAGGCCCGGAGGTGGGGCACAATGGCGAGCGCCTGGTGGCCGGGCACAGCTCGAAGAGGCAAAGTGGGTCCCCCCTCCAATGGGCTCACCACCCATAGCAGGGGCCATAGAGGTCGGGTGCAATGTGAGCTGGGCGGAAGCCGAAGGCAGGGCACTTGGCGGTCCGATCCTCGGCTAAATAAGCTAGCTCTTGGGACGTGGAACGTCACCTCGCTGGGGGGGGAAGGAGCCTGAGCTAGTGCGCGAGGTGGAGAAGTTCCGGCTAGATATAGTCGGACTCACTTCGACGCACAGCAAGGGCTCTGGAAACAGTTCTCTGTAGAGGGGCTGGACTCTCTTCCACTCAGGCGTTGCCAGCAGTGAGAGGCGACGGGCTGGGGTGGCAATTCTTTTTGCCCCCCGGCTCAGAGCCTGCCCGTTGGAGTTCAACCCAGTGGACGAGAGGGTAGCTTCCCTCCGCCTTCGGGTGGGGGGACGGGTCCTGACTGTTGTTTGTGCTTACGCGCCAAACAGCAGCTCAGAGTACCCACCCTTTTTGGAGGGAGTACTGGAAAGTGCTCCCCCGGGTGATTCCCTCGTTCTACTGGGGGACTTCAAAGCTCATATTGGCAACAACAGTGAAACCTGGAGAGGCGTGATTGGGAAGAATGGCCGCCCGGATCTGAACCCGAGTGGTGTTTTGTTATTGGACTTTTGTGCTCGTCACAGATTGTCCATAACGAACCCATGTTCAAACATAAGGGTGTCCATATGTGCACTTGGCACCAGGACACCCTAGGCCGCAGTTCCATGATCGACTTTGTAGTTGTGTCATCGGATTTGCAGTCTCATGTTTTGGACACTCGGGTGAAGAGAGGGGCGGAGCTTTCTACCGATCACCACCTGGTGGTGAGTTGGCTGCGATGTTGGGGGAGGATGCCGGACAGACCTGGCAGGCCCAAACGCATTGTGAGGGTCTACTGGGAACGCCTAGCAGAGTCTCCTGTCAGAGAGAGTTTCAATTCCGGCCTCCGGAAGAACTTTGAACATGTCACGAGGGAGGTGCTGGACATTGAGTCCTAGTGGACGATGTTCCGTACCTCTATTGTCGAGGCGGCCGACTGGGGGTGGATGAGATCCGGCCGGAGTTTCTTAAGGCTCTGGATGCTGTGGGGCTGTCTTGGTTGACAAGACTCTGCAGCATTGCGTGGATATCGGGGGCAGTACCTCTGGATTGGCAGACCGGGGTGGTGGTTCCTCTCTTTAAGAAGGGGAACCAGAGGGTGTGTTCCAACTATCGTGGGATCACACTCCTCAGCCTTCCCGGTAAGGTCTATTCAGGTGTACTGGAGAGGAGACTACGCCGGATAGTCGAACCTCGGATTCAGGAGGAACAGTGTGGTTTTCGTTCTGGTCGTGGAACTGTGGACCAGCTCTATACTCTCGGCAGGATCCTTGATGGTGCATGGAAGTTTGCCCAACCAGTCTACATGTGCTTTGTGGACCAGTGCTCAGAGAGTATGGGGTATTGGACTGTCTGATTGTGGCGGTCCGCTCACTGTACGATCAGTGTCAGAGATTGGTACGCATTGCCGGCGGTAAGTCGAACACGTTTCCAATGAGGGTTGGACTCCGCCAAGGCTGCCCTTTGTCACCGATTCTGTTCATAACTTTTATGGACAGAATATCTAGGCGCAGTCAGGGCGTTGAGGGGATCCGGTTTGGTGGCTGCAGGATTAGGTCTCTGCTTTTTTCAGATGATGTGGTCCGGATGGCTTCATCTGGCCAGGATCTTCAGCTCTCACTGGATCGGTTCACAGCCGAGTGTGAAGCGACTGGGATGAGAATCAGCACCTCCAAGTCCGAGTCCATGGTTCTCGCCCGGAAAAGGGTGGAGTGCCATCTCCGGGTTGGGCAGGAGACCCTGCCCCAAATGGAGGAGTTCAAGTACCTGGGAGTCTTGTTCAAGAGTGAGGGAAGAGTGGATCGTGAGATCGACAGGCGGATCGGTGCGGCGTATTCAGTAATGCGGATGCTGTATCAAATCGTTGTGGTGAAGAAGGAGCTGAGCCAGAAGGCAAAGCTCTCAATTTACCGGTCGATCTACGTTCCCATTCTCACCTATGGTCATGAGCTTTGGGTTATGACCGAAAGGACAAGATCACGGGTACAAGCGGCCGAAATGGGTTTCCTCCGCCGGGTGGCGGGGCTCTCCCTTAGAGATAGGGTCAGAAACTCTGCCATCCGGAGGGAGCTCAAAGTAAAGCCGCTGCTCCTTCACATCGAGAGGAGCCAAATGAGGTGGTTTGGGCATCTGGCCAGGGAGGCGTTCAGGTGTTTAGGGCAGGTGTTTAGGGCATGTCCGACCGGTAGGAGGCCACGGGGAAAAACCAGGACACGTTGGGAAGACTATGTCTCCCAGCTGGCCTGGGAACGCCTCGGGATGCCCCGGGAAGAGCTCGACGAAGTGGCTGCGGAGAGGTAAGTCTGGGCTTCCCTGCTTAGACTTAGACTTCCTTTTTATTGTCATTCAAATTTGAACTTTACAGTACAGATAAGAACGAAATTTCGTTACATAAGCTCATGGTCGTGCCTTAGGCTACTGCCCCCGCGCCCAGACCTCGGATAAGCGGAAGAAGACGGATGGATGGATGGTAAATAAAATTATTTTATCTTTAATTATGATCATGATTTCTGGTTATGTTAGACCAGCAGAGAAGGCCTTGCTGGCCCTGACGGCACACCACTGAGAATATATATATACAGGTAAAAGCCAGTAAATTAGAATATTTTGAAAAACTTTATTTATTTCAGTAATTGCATTCAAAAGGTGTAACTTGTACATTATATTTATTCATTGCACACAGACTGATGCATTCAAATGTTTATTTCATTTAATTTTGATGATTTGAAGTGGCAACAAATGAAAATCCAAAATTCCGTGTGTCACAAAATTAGAATATTACTTAAGGCTAATACAAAAAAGGGATTTTTAGAAATGTTGGCCAACTGAAAAGTATGAAAATGAAAAATATGAGCATGTACAATACTCAATACTTGGTTGGAGCTCCTTTTGCCTCAATTACTGCGTTAATGCGGCGTGGCATGGAGTCGATGAGTTTCTGGCACTGCTCAGGTGTTATGAGAGCCCAGGTTGCTCTGATAGTGGCCTTCAACTCTTCTGCGTTTTTGGGTCTGGCATTCTGCATCTTCCTTTTCACAATACCCCACAGATTTTCTATGGGGCTAAGGTCAGGGGAGTTGGCGGGCCAATTTAGAACAGAAATACCATGGTCCGTAAACCAGGCACGGGTAGATTTTGCGCTGTGTGCAGGCGCCAAGTCCTGTTGGAACTTGAAATCTCCATCTCCATAGAGCAGGTCAGCAGCAGGAAGCATGAAGTGCTCTAAAACTTGCTGGTAGACGGCTGCGTTGACCCTGGATCTCAGGAAACAGAGTGGACCGACACCAGCAGATGACATGGCACCCCAAACCATCACTGATGGTGGAAACTTTACACTAGACTTCAGGCAACGTGGATCCTGTGCCTCTCCTGTCTTCCTCCAGACTCTGGGACCTCGATTTCCAAAGGAAATGCAAAATTTGCATGGTTGGGTGATGGTTTGGGGTGCCATGTCATCTGCTGGTGTCGGTCCACTCTGTTTCCTGAGATCCAGGGTCAACGCAGCCGTCTACCAGCAAGTTTTAGAGCACTTCATGCTTCCTGCTGCTGACCTGCTCTATGGAGATGGAGATTTCAAGTTCCAACAGGACTTGGCGCCTGCACACAGCGCAAAATCTACCCGTGCCTGGTTTACGGACCATGGTATTTCTGTTCTAAATTGGCCCGCCAACTCCCCTGACCTTAGCCCCATAGAAAATCTGTGGGGTATTGTGAAAAGGAAGATGCAGAATGCCAGACCCAAAAACGCAGAAGAGTTGAAGGCCACTATCAGAGCAACCTGGGCTCTCATAACACCTGAGCAGTGCCAGAAACTCATCGACTCCATGCCACGCCGCATTAACGCAGTAATTGAGGCAAAAGGAGCTCCAACCAAGTATTGAGTATTGTAGATGCTCATATTTTTCATTTTCATACTTTTCAGTTGGCCAACAATTCTAAAAATCCCTTTTTTGTATTAGCCTTAAGTAATATTCTAATTTTGTGACACACGGAATTTTGGATTTTCATTTGTTGCCACTTCAAATCATCAAAATTAAATGAAATAAACATTTGAATGCATCAGTCTGTGTGCAATGAATAAATATAATGTACAAGTTACACCTTTTGAATGCAATTACTGAAATAAATCAAGTTTTTCAAAATATTCTAATTTACTGGCTTTTACCTGTATATATATATATATATATATATATATATATATATATATATATATATATATATATATATATATATATATATATATATATATATATATATATATACATATATATACAGTGAGGTCCACAAGTATTTGCACACCCTGCAATTTTGCAAGTTCTCCCACTTAGACATTAGGGAGAGGTCTGAAATGTTCATCATAGATGTATTTCCACTGTTAGAGACATAATCTAAAAAGAAAAATCCGGAAATCACATTGTATGATTTTTTTAATGATTTATTTGTATGTTACTGAGGTTCATAAGTATTTGCACACATGAGAATCAGCAAGAATTATGACTCTCAAAGAGCTGTCAGTCTACCTTAAAAAAAAAGTCCACCTTTACCCCACAACTAATCACCCACCCACCACCCCTTTGAGCTCATTAAAGTCACCTGTGCAGCCCACAGTCAGTCAAGGTCCAACTGCTACCATGGGCAAGACCAAAGAGCTGTCAAAAAAGACCAGAGACAAAATTGTAGAGCTCCACAAAGCTGGAAAAGGCTATGGGACAATTGGGAAGCAGCTTGGTGAGAATAGATCAACTGTTGCAGCAATTGTTAGAAAATTGCAGAGGCTAAACATTACGGCTAATCTACCTCGGACTGGGGCTCCATGTAAGATCTCACCTCGCCGGGCATCACTCATGATAAGAAAAGTGAGGAATCAGCCCAGAACTACACGGCAGGAGCTGGTGAATGACCTGAAGAGAGCTGGGACCACAGTTTCCAAGGCTACTATCAGTACAACACTACGGCGTAGTGCTTTAAAATCATGCATCGCACGGACGGTTCCACTGCTTATGTCAGCCCATGTCTGAAGGTTGCCAATGGTCATCTGGATGATCCAGCGGAGTCATGGGAGAAAGTCATGTGGTCAGATGAGACCAAAATATAACTTTTTTGTATAAACTCCACTCGTTAGGTTTGGAGGAAAAAGAAGGATGAGTATCATCCCAAGAACACCATCCCTACAGTGAGGCATGGGGGTGGAAACATCATGCTTTGGGGGTGCTTTTCAGCAAAGGGGACAGGACGACTGCACTGTATTAAGGAGAGGATGAACGGGGTCATGTATTGTGAGCTTTTGGCCAAAAACCTCCTTCCCTCAGTCAGAGCATTGAAGATGGGTCGTGGCTGGGTCTACCAACATGACAATGACCCAAAGCACACAGCCAGGATAACCAAGGAGTGGCTCCATACCAAGCATATCAAGGTTCTGGAGTGGCCTAGCCAGTCTCCAGACCTAAATCCAATAGAAAATCTTTGGAGGGAGCTGAAACTTTGTGTTGCTCGGCGACAGCCCCGAAACCTGACAGATCTAGAGAAGATTTGTGTGGAGGAGTGGGCCAAAATCCCTGTTGCCGTGTGTGCAAACCTGGTGAAGAACTATAGGAAACGTTTGACCTCTGTAATTGCAAACAAAGGCTTCTGCACTAAATATTAACACTGATGTTCTCATGTGTGCAAATACTTATGAACCACAGTAACATACATATAAATCATTAAAATAATAATACAATGTGATTTCCGGATTTTTCTGTTTAGAGTATGTCTCTAACAGTGGAAATACATCTACGATGAACATTTCAGACCTCTCCCTAATTTCTAAGTGGGGGAACTTGCAAAATTGCAGGGTGTGCAAATACATATATATATATATATATAAACCGTCAACTTCCTTGACGTCACTTTCAACCTGAGAAATAACAGCTACCAACCATTCACGAAACCCAACACAACACTCCAATACGTGCACCATGACAGCAACCACCCACCCACCACCACGAAAAGAATACCTACCGGAATCAATAAAAGGCTATCGATGCTGTCATCTAGCAAAGCTGAATTTGACCAAGCAACCCCCCCGTACCAAAAAGCCCTTGATGAAAGCGGATACAATTTCACCCTCACCTTTGAACCCACGCCAGGAAACCAGCCAAAAAAGAACAGAAAACGAAACGACATCATCTGGTACAACCCCCCATACAGCAAAAACGTCTCAACGAACATTGGACACAAATTCCTCAATCTGATTGACAAACACTTTCCCAAAGACAACACCCTAAGAAAAGTATTCAACAAGAACAACATTAAATTGAGCTACAGCTGCATGAACAATATACGACAAATCATCTCAAACCACAACAAAACAATTGCAAATGAGCCGTCGGCCCCCAGACAGAGCGACTCCAAAACCAACAAAGGATGTAACTGTCGAAAGAAACCTGATTGCCCTCTCAACGGGGGATGCTTACAAACATCAGTTGTCTACCAATCTAAGGTAATACGCAAGGACATTAACACATCCGACACATATGTAGGATTAACCGAGGGAGAATTCAAAACCAGATGGAACAATCACAAGGCTTCTTTCAGGAACAAAAACCTGCGAAATACCACAGAACTCAGCAAACACATTTGGGACCTCAAAGACAATAATGTTGAATATTCAATAACATGGCAAATTCTTGCATCCAGCACACCTTACAATAGTGGTAATAAAAGATGCAACCTATGCTTGAAAGAGAAACTGTTTATTATTTACCGTCCAGACCTGTCATCCCTCAACAAGCGCAGCGAAATTGTAACAACATGCCGCCATAGACGGAAACACCTCCTAGGTAACACATGAGCCAATCACCACGCCCCTAGGCCAGCCTGTACCCACCCACTCTGTGCCCTATATAAACCATGGTATGCGAATGCTCCCATTAAAATCTCCTGATGATTGAGGGTACCCCCCCCCTCATGAAACAGGCCTGTAGACATGAAATAGTCTTGTGATTTTTTTCCCACACATATATATATATATATATATATATATATATATATATATACATACATATATATATATATATATAAAGTAATAATATTATGAGTATATATAATAGTAAGTGGATATATGTAATAATGTACAAACCCTGTTTCCATATGAGTTGGGAAATTGTGTTAGATGTAAATATAAACGGAATACAATGATCTGCAAATCATTTTCAACCCATATTCATGCTACAAAGACAACATATTTGATGTTCAAACTGATAAACTTTTTTTTTTGTGCAAATACCAGGTACTCCGGCTTCCTCCCACCTCCAAAGACATGCACCTGGGGATAGGTTGATTGGCAACACTAAATGGGCCCTAGTGTGTGAATGTGAGTGTGAATGTTGTCTGTCTATCTGTGTTGGCCCTGCGATGAGGTGGCGACTTGTCCAGGGTGTACCCCGCCTTCCGCCAGATTGTAGCTGAGATAGGCTCCAGCGCCCCTCGCAACACCGAAGGGAATAAGCGGTAGAAAATGGATGGATGGATAATCATTAACTTTAGAATTTGATGCCAGCAACACGTGACAAAGAAGTTGGGAAAGGTGGCAATAAATACTGATAAAGTTGAGGAATGCTCATCAAACACTTATTTGGAACATCCCACAGGTGTGCAGGCTAATTGGGAACAGGTGGGTGCCATGATTGGGTATAAAAACAGCTTCCCAAAAAATGCTCAGTCTTTCACAAGAAAGGATGGGGCGAGGTACACCCCTTTTGTCCACAACTGCGTGAGCAAATAGTCAAACAGTTTAAGAACAACGTTTCTCAAAGTGCAATTGCAAGAAATGTAGGGATTTCAACATCTACGGTCCATAATATCATCAAAAGGTTCAGAGAATCTGGAGAAATCACTCCACGTAAGCGCCATGGCCGGAAACCAACATTGAATGACCGTGACCTTCGATCCCTCAGACGGCACTGTATCAAAAACCGACATCAATCTCTAATGGATATCACCACATGGGCTCAGGAACACTTCTGAAAACCACTGCCACTAAATACAGTTTGTCACTACATCTGTAAGTGCAAGTTAAAGCTCTACTATGCAAAGCGAAAGTCATTTATCAACAACACCCAGAAACGCCGCCGGCTTCTCTGGGCCGGAGATCATCTAAGATGGACTGATGCAAAGTGGAAAAGTGTTCTGTGGTCTGACGAGTCCACATTTCAAATTGTTTTTGGAAATATTTGACATCGTGTCATCCGGACCAAAGGGGAAGCGAACCATCCAGACTGTTATTGACGCAAAGTTCAAAAGCCAGCATCTGTGATGGTATGGGGGTGCATTAGTGCCCAAGGCATGGGTAACTTACACATCTGTGAAAGCGCCATTAATGTTGAAAGGTACATACAGGTTTTGGAACAACATATGCTGCCATCTAAGCGCCATCTTTTTTATGGACGCCCTTGCTTATTTCAGCAAGACAATGCCAAGCCACATTCAGCACGTGTTACAACAGCGTGGCTTTGTAAAAAAAAGAGTGCGGGTACTTTCCTGGACCGCCTGCAGTCCAGACCTGTCTCCCATCGAAAATGTGTGGCGCATTATGAAGCGTAAAAACACGACAGCGGAGACCCCGGACTGTTGAACGACTGAAGCTCTACATAAAACAAGAATGGGAAAGAATTCCACTTTCAAAGCTTCAACAATTAGTTTCCTCAGTTCCCAATCCTTTATTGAGGGTTGTTAAAAGAAAAGGTGATGTAACACAGTGGTGAACATGCCCTTTCCCAACTACTTTGGCACGTGTTGCAGCCGTGAAATTCTAAGTTAATTATTACTGGCAAAAAAAAAAAAAAGTTTATGAGTTTGAACATCAAATATCTTGTCTTTGTAGTGCATTCAATTGAATATGGGCTGAAAGGATTTGCAAATCATTGTATTCCGTTTATATTTACATCGAACACAATTTCCCAATTCTGCCATCCGGGAGGAGCTCAAAGTAAAGCCGCTGCTCCTCCACATCGAGAGGAGCCAGATGAGGTGGTTCGGGCATCTGGTCAGGATGCCACCCGAACGCCTCCCTAGGGAGGTGTTTAGGGCACGTCCGACTGGTAGGAGGCCGCGGGGAAGACCCAGGACACGTTGGGAAGACTATGTCTCCCGGCTGGCCTGGGAACGCCTCGGGGTCCCACAGGAAGAGCTGGACGAAGTGGCTGGGGAGAGGGAAGTCTGGGCTTCCCTGCTTAGGCTGCTGCCCCCGCGACCCGACCTCGGATAAGCGGAAGAAGATGGATGGATGGATGGACAATTTCCCAACTCATATGGAAACGGGGTTTGTCGAAAAAAAGGGCTTGGTGATGAGTCAGCAATGATTCATGTTGCATCATCATAAAGGTTGTGGAAGAACCCACCCAGCTGACTGAGGTCCAGGGAAGTCCAGTTGAGTCCAGTAGGACAGGACGGAGACAGGGTCCGAATACTGACCCGGCCGTGAGAGTCCAGTCCCCACAGGGCATCCCTGCAAGCTGACAGTTGAGCCAGCTCCACCTGAGCGGGACAGGAAATCATAGTGTGACAACATCATAGGGCGGGTCAAAGGTCACTGACCTCTGCCGGCAGCGGCACCGAAGATGGGCGGAGCTCCCCATCCCCGTCCCACACGCACAACAGGTCCTTTCTGCTCTGAGCCAACCACAGGAAGGCACCTGGAAGACACACCTGTCTGTCACCCTGCCTGCGTGCGTGCGTGCGTCTTACCCTCTTTGTGTGGCACTGGGGAAGACGTGATGAAGGTCCACCTGGTGGCTGCCAGGGTTCCTCTGGGAACAAGGTTCTGCCAGAAGGTTCCTAAAAGAAAGAAAGCCAGGTGAATACTTTACGTACTGTAGTATAACTGTAGTCTTATTTGTACATGACTGACCCACGAGGCCGCTGTGGGCCAAGTGGAGCTGGTTCCGTCCCGACGCCACCCACACGCCACCGGCGTTGGCGCTGACCAGGGCGGGCTGGCGCTGCGAGTACTGAGACAAGAACGCCACCACCCGCTCCACCGGGGCCTTGGTTACCGTGGCAACGCTGTGTGTGGCGTTCAACAAGGTCTGGAACAGGCTTCCATGATCGAACACCGCGTAGTCCGAGATGCTGACCTGGGGGACGCCTCGTTAGACCTGGACGCCACACACACACACACACCCGCACATACCCACCCACAAACACACACAGCAGCACACACACACACCCACACACACCCGCACACAGTACCTGCCACCAATGGTCGTCTTGTCCGCGGGGTGAAGATGAAGAGATGCCGGTTCGAAACCAGAGGTTGCCTCTGACATCCAGTGCCCAAGCCATGCCGCCTTCTCCCAGAGCCACGCACATAAGCTCCACCCCCTGAGCCTCACTGGTCACATGACATCATGGACTACTAACCAGTACCATCAAGACAGCAATACACTACTACTAACAAACGACATGTAGTAATAAGAGAGAAAACCAGTACTACAGTAGTTTTACAGTAATATTAAGACAAGACTACAGTATTATTGCAGCAATATTACAGTAGCAGTAATGCAGTAGTATGAAGGCAATGCAGTATTATTCGAGTAGTACCTGACAGTGTCATACTTCCAGGCGTCTCCCAGGCTGCAGAAAGCATCAAGTCCTTCTCTGTAGTATAAAGTGTTGTGTTCACTCAGGGCCCAGACCACGCCCCCTCTGACACACACCTGGCTGAAGACGCACGGCGTGTCCACCTTGACCGAGCGAGCGCACGGACGCTCCAGACTCAGACCTGAAAGAACCCAGTCCAGTTAGCACGGCCACGCATTGTGGCAAGTACACAGGAAGTTACCTGTCTGCAGCAGCTAAAGCAAGTTAAAGTTAAAGCACCCATGATTGTCTCACACACACTAGGTGTGGCGAAATGATTCTCTGCATTTGACCCATCATCCTTGATCACCCCCTGCAAGGTGAGGGGAGCAATGAGCAGCAGCTGTGGCCGCGCCCGGGAATCATTTTTGGTGATTTAACCCCCAATTCCAACCCTTGATGCTGAGTGTCAAGCAGGGAGGTAATAGGTCCCATTGTTATAGTCTTTGGTACAACTTGGCCGGGGTTTGAACTCACGCCCTACCGATCTCAGGGCGGACACTCTAACCACAAGGCACCTGTCTACAGCATCTATAGGATGTTACCTTGGACCCCGACTTAAACAAGTTGAAAAACTTATTCGGGTGCTACCATTTAGTCAATCAATCAATCAATCAATCTTTATTTATATAGCCCTAAATCACAAGTGTCTCAAAGGGCTGCACAAGCCACAACGACATCCTCGGTACAAAGCCCACATACGGGCAAGGAAAAACTCACCCCAGTGGGACGTCGATGTGAAAGACTATGAGAAACCTTGGAGAGGACCGCATATGTGGGTAACCCCCCCCCCTCTAGGGGAGACCGAAAGCAATGGATGTCGAGTGGGTCTGACATAATATTGTGAGAGTCCAGTCCATAGTGGATCCAACATAATAGTAAGAGTCCAGTCCATAGTGGGGCCAGCAGGACACCATCCCGAGCGGAGACGGGTCAGCAGCGTAGAGATGTTCCCAGCCGATGCACAGGCGAGCGGTCCACCCCGGGTCCCGACTCTGGACAGCCAGCACTTCATCCATGGCCACCGGACCTGTGCCCCCCCCTCAAGGAAAAGGGGAGCAGAGGAGAAAAGAAAAGAAACGGCAGATCAACTGGTCTAACAGGGGGGCTATTTAAAGGCTAGAGTATACAAATGAGTTTTAAGATGGGACTTAAATGCTTCTACTGAGGTAGCATCTCTAATTGTTACCGGGAGGGCATTCCATAGTACTGGAGCCCGAATAGAAAACGCTCTATAGCCCGCAGACTTTTTTTGGGCTCTGGGAATCACTAATAAGCCGGAGTTCTTTGAACGCAGATTTCTTGCCGGGACATATGGTACAATGCAATCGACAAGATAGGACGGAGCTAGACCGTGTAGTATTTTATACGTAAGTAGTAAAACCTTAAAGTCACATCTTAAGTGCACAGGAAGCCAGTGCAGGTCCCATTGTTATAGTCTTTGGTACAACTTTGCCGGGGTTTGAACTCATGCCCTACCGATCTCAGGGCGGACACTCTAACCACAAGTCACCTGTCTACAGCATCTATAGGATGTTACCTTGGACCCCGACTTAAACAAGTTGAAAAACTTATTCGGGTGCTACCATTTAGTGGTCAATTGTACGGAATATGTACTTCACTGTGCAATCTACTATTACAAGTTTCAATCAATCAATCAATCACCTGTCTGCAGTCACAGGAAGTCACCTGCCCTGCAGCCTGCAGACAATTACCTGTTTGCAGCAGCTACAGAAAGTTACCTGTCTGCAGCACGCAGGAAGTTACCTGTCTGCAGCACGCAGGAAGTTACCTGTCTGCAGCAGATACAGGACTTTACCTGTCTGCAGCAGCTAAGGGAAGTTACCTGTCTGCAGCAGCTACAGGAAGTTACCTGTGTGCAGCAGCTACAATAAGTTACCTGTCTGTAGCAGTAGCAGGAAGTTACCTGTCTGTAACAGCTACAAGAAGTTACCTAGCCACATCAGCTACAGGACGTTACCTATCTACAGCTACAGGAAGTTACCTGTCTGCAAGTAGAGGTCTCCGTTGGTCCTGATGACCCAGGCTGAGTCATCACCGAGTGCCACAAAGGAGGTTTGCTCCACCGCCTTGTACCAGTGACGCTTTCCTCTTCCTGACACTTTGGCACAAGCAAACGCCGTCATGGTCTTCTGCTCCACCTTCCACAGCAGGTGACCTAACACCAGAGGTGGGACCAAGTCATTGTTTTGCAAGTCACAAGTAAGTCTCAAGTCTTTGCCCTCAAGTCCGAGTCAAGTCCCGAGTCAAGACAGGCAAGCCCCGAGTCAAGTCCAAAGTCAAGACTGGAAAGTCTCAAGTCAAGTCCTAAGTCCTGCATTTTGAGTTTCGAGTCCTTTCAAGTCCTTTTAACCACAGACTAATATATTAACACAGATTGTGTATGCTTTTCAAACGCTGTATTTATTTATTAAAACAAGTGCATTTTAAATTGCAGGAAAGAAAATTGTGCTGACATTGCACTTTATAATAGCACTATTAACCAGTCATTTTAAACATTAACTCATTCCTTTACAGAACAAATACATTGAAAAATAAAGTGCAAATGTACTTATTTGTACAAAAGTGTTAACATTGAAAAAACATGACATATACGTGAACATAACAAAAAAGTTGTACTTTTTATATGTCAGGGCCCTATGCTGCATTGCATTTGCAAAAGACCAAATTAGCCAAGAGTCTGTCAGTCATTTGTGCACGATGGGGGCGTAGTATGATGCCACCATGGCTGAAAACTCGCTCCACTGGAGCACTGGAGGCAGGCACTGCCAAGACTCTCATGGCCACTCGGAACAGTGAAGGAAGAGTCTTCATGTTCAATGCCCAGAACAAAAGGGGGAGAGAGTTTTTTTGGTTTGGTGCACTACTTGTAAGTGTATCTTGTGTTTTTTATGTTGATTTAATTTAAAAAAAAAAAAATTCTTGTGCGGCCCGATACCAATCGATCCACGGACCAGTACCGGGCCGCGGCCCGGTGGTTGGGGACCACTGAGGTAAACAACCAACAGTATGTCAGAAAGCTAGCTAAAACGGTACACATATTCATAATATAGTATACATTTTAACTGACCTTTATTTTACTATTTTTGTCTTTTTTTTAGGTGGCTAAAATACGCGGTGCTGCTGACCGCCGTCTAACGTTACGTGTGATATATTGACTAACGTAACCCTGCTTAAAAAAATCACTGAACAAAAAGTATGAATAAGGTAGTGAACTGCAACAGATTCCCGTGTTTGCAATAACGTTATAACGTTAGCAGTGAGTTTACAGCCTCACAGATTTAACTACACAGCAAATAAAAGTCACGTTACTTAGCCAATAAACGTTATCTTACATTCAAAACTTACCGTTCTTTGTGCAACTTCAAATGCCGGACGAAGTTGGAAGTTGTTGCCTCTCCATCAGTCATTTTCGAACCGCATGTGTTGCATACTGCAAACCGTTTTGTGTTGACCACCTCGTAATTTTTATACCCAAACGAAATTATTTTAGGCATCATTTTTTGTTCACTGGCGTGTGGTTTGGACATGTCTTCTTCGTTGGTTGTCCTGCAATTTGATTGGATGAATGCTGTGTGATGAAAACAAAGTAGATCTAATTTGATTGGCTGTTGTACTGAGACCACACCAGCTGACACACGCAACGCTGATAGACAAGTACACAATGACAAATACGAAGCGCTCCCGAATAACTTTTTCATCTTTGGGTTTTGGGGAAAGTAGCAAGTCATGTCAAGTCATGTCAATTCAAAAGGCTCAAGTCCAAGTGAAGTCACAAGTCATTGATGTTAAAGTCTAAGTCGAGTTGCAAGTCTTTTTACATTTTGTCAAGTCGAGTCTAAAGTCATCAAATTCATGACTCGAGTCTGACTCGAGTCCAAGTCATGTGACTCGAGTCCACACCTCTGCCTAACACGCACACACACACTTAGCAACCGCGGCTAACACCAGCGTTAATGGGAGCTTACCGGAGGGAGAGAGCGCCACCTGGTGGACATTGTCTTCAAAGCGCTGCCAACTGAGACTCATGCTTTCAGGCAGAGGACTGCAGAACAGTCCACCTTTAAAGTCCAAACACCACACGTACCTGCAACACACACACACATCATCACCTCCAGTCTCACACTCACACTCACACACACGCACACACCTGTCGGTCACATGAAGACTCAGTATTCCACATCCAGGTCCTGAGAAACCCATCCAGCTTTGGGCCAGCTAGTAAGACAAGGAAAGAAGAGTCAGCAGAGTGCGAACCTAGATGAAGGAAAAGATGAGCATGGACACAAGACTATTGGGTGTCACCTGGTCAGGTTTGTGTCCAAATGTGTCTTCCACTTCCTGGTGCGGTAATCCATCAGTCTGCTGGGTGTGGAAGCTGTCGCGTTCTGCCACACCGCCAGCGGGAGGCAGACTCTGGCAATAGATGTCGTTTTCTTCCTCGCTCGACACGCTCAACTTCCTGCTCGCGAGTCCAACAGAGTCCAACATCTGCTCCTTCACACCGTCAGGGGACGCCGCACGCTGATCCTGCACGTGCAACATTATTACCACCGGATTTCTACCCCTTGTCGGCTCATCCAGTCACAAGTCCAAAGCCATATTGTGGAACAACAATCCTGAACGTTAGCGCGCCCATGGTCCAGGACTATGAGGACTAGAGATGCGCGGATAGGCAAACATTTCATCCGCAACCGCATCAGAAAGTCGTCAACCATCCGCAATCCACCCGATCTAACATTTGATCAGAACTGCATCCGCCCGCCATCCGCCCGGTATATCTAATATAGACGATGCAAGGCATTAGTGAGGCACCTGCCAACTACTCCGGTTTTCCCGTAATTCGTACGGTTTTCATCAACCTATTCCGGGTTACGGGTGCAGTGATAAAAAATAAGTTTTTTCTTTAATTTAAAAAAAAAAGGGTGAAAACTACGCGAATTGCACCTTGTGCAGACAAGATTTTTCGATCGGACACGGAGGAATTAGCGATGTAAAAGACCACTTTGGGACAAAAAAACACAAGTCTAATGCCGTTGCTAGCGATACAAGTGGAAAACTTTCAACGTTTTTCGTCGCCCAAACAGATTCTTTGGATGTGATAAATGCCGAAGTTTTATTTACGGAGGCAATAATTGAGCATGGACTTCCAATCGCACTGGCTGATCACATGGGACAGTTACATGTTTGTAATGCAACCTTTAAAAATCATTACGCGATGATCGCGGTCCCAAAAATAAACTTTTCTTGCATGATAATGTCCAGAAAAATTCGCTTTATATTACTATAGAGTCCTTTTAACGAATGAGTTTGATGGTTTATCACAAACCTTAAATGAAAGAAGTCCTTTCTTCTCCTGCACCTGCATGCGCTTTGGCCTTGCTTCCTGTGTGGTGCGCAATCCTGTCGGCTGTATTTCACAGCACGACATACTGTTAAAAGTGTTTATACTATTTATGCTTTCAAGTCCAAGTTGAAGAAATCTTGTTAAATGTTGACAGCATAACTACCAAAATACAGAAGTATGTCCTTAATATTTTTGCAGTGCTATTTCTGTTGAAAAGTTCAAATGATTACATTAGAGATGTGATGTGCCACTTTTCAAAGTGTCTGATGGCTTAAATTAATTTTCATTAATTTTTCATATTTTGAATTCTTTTGAAAGGCTTACAAAAAAACTACATTTGAATTGTAATTCCATGCTATTGACAGGACTATTAATTTTAATGAAGTTAGCTTACCATGTTTACAGTATGATAATTGTGATAGAAATGTGAATTTCGGGGGGTGGCGGGCAGGTAAGCTGCTTACCTGCTGCGCGTGACGCCGGCCGCGGCGAAGGCGGACGAGGCGGGGTGTCGGTGCGGTGGGCGCGGTAGTGACCCTGGACGTGCGTCGGGCCCTTCTCGCGGATCGCCTCAGCTACGGCTCCCGGTGGGGCCCTCTCGGGGGAAGGGGCCTCGGTCCCGGACACCGGCGAGGCGTCCCTTCTCCGCTCCGTAAAAGTGTCCATCTCTTTTCTTTTTTCTTCTTCTGTTGTGGCATATGCAGCAGGTGCCTGCTCGTTTTTCGTATGTGGGTAATAACATTTAACTATGTGTATATATTTCCGAATTGGTTTAACTGCCACCCGCAAAAAAAAAAAAAAAAAAAAAAAAAAATAAAAAAAAATCTAATTGATCCGCCCGACCCGACCCGCACGCGGATAAAATCTTATTTTTTTAAATTTCATCCGCCCGATCCGCGGATAATCCGCGGACTCCGCGGTTGTGCCCGCAAACCGCGCATCTCTAATGAGGACCTTTTAGCACCAACCCACCTCTGATTCCGTTGGGTGGCTCAGGAGCAAGTCTTCAATGGGCGGTCGGTCCGGTACATCATCCTGCACGCTGCGGAGCGTGTAGGACAAGGTGCTTTCCAGCAGCAGATCCACATCTGGGGTGAGGGGGACAAGCTGGTTCTCCGAGCAACTTGGGAGGAAGTGGTGTCAGACCCAGGACAGTGAAGTCAACAGGAAGTGGAGACGGGTGCACTGGTGTTCAAATACCAACCTGGATTGGGTGCAGGAGGAACACCTTTCATTGCTGTCCTCTGGCTGGTGACCCTGCTCTGGAGAGTCCTGGTTGAGAAGTTCCAGCCCTAGGAGGGATGCACGGTCACTTCCCGCATCACTGCAGCTGCCATCCTGGACTACAAACATGGAGTCCGAGCAGCTGCTCTCAGACAGGCGAGTGCCGCCGTTGCTTTCTGACAAAGGAAGCACAGAGTCAATGGCCGTCCATCTCACAGTGCCTGTGTCATTCTTCTCCTCGCCTTGTTGTGCTCTCTTCTTCTTCTTCTTGACTTTCACGGCTTTCACCACCAGTTCCTGCCGCATGTCTTCCTGCCCCATGGGCGTGCCGTAACGCTCGGAGGCATTTCCAGGGAGACTGTCCCAGGACGCCACTGAGCTGCTGCGGCTACGAGAGCAGCTGGTGAGGACGGGGGCGCCCTAAAAGAATGCACATTTACTTATAAACATCCCATTTTACTGCACTCTTCCAAAATGTGCTAGCTTGATGCTAACTGACATGGGATTTGCCATAGACAGGCACTACTGTTAGCATAAGCCATTTTACATGGGGATTTCAACACCTCCAAATTTGGTTATGACAACTACAACTAAGATAAATGTCTCAATCGAACAGCTGATGTGTAATAAATACAATACTGACAGTATAAACACTTTAATCCACGAGTTTGGATGGATACTGTCAGGTGAGTACATGGTATTTCCTACACTCTAATCCACGATGTGAATTTTGATGGATACTGTCAGGCAAGTAGATTGTATTTCCTACACTCTAATCCACAATGTAAATTTAGATGGATACTGTCAGGCAGGTAGATAGTATTTCCTACACTCTAATCCACAATGTCAGTTTGGATGGATACTGTCAGGCGAGTACCTCGTATTTCCTACACTCCAATCCACAATGTGAGTTTAGATGGACATTGTCAGTCAGGTAGATAGTATTTCCTACACTCTAATCAGCGATGTGAGTTTAGATGGATACTGTCAGTCAGATAGATAGTATTTCCTACACTCTAATTCACAATTTGAGTTTAAATGGATACTGTCAGGCGAGTACGTCATATTTCCTACACTCTAATCCACAATGTCAGTTTGGATGGATACTGTCAGGTGAGTGCGTCGTATTTCCTACACTCTAATCCACTATGTCAGTTTGGATCGTTGTCAGTTTGGATGGATACTGTCAGGTGAGTATGTCATATATCCTACACTCTAATCCACAATGTGAGTTTAGATGGATACTGTCAGTCAGGTAGATAGTATTTCCTACACTCTAATCCGCGATGTGAGTTTAAATGGATACTGTCAGTCAGGTACATAGTATTTCTTACACTCTATTCCACTATGTGAATTTAGATGGATACTGTCAGGCGAGTACGTCATATTTCCTACACTCTAATCCATGATGTGAGTTTGGATGGATACGGTCAGTCAGGTAGATTGTATTTCCTACACTGCAATCCACAATGTGAGTTTAGATGGACATTGTCAGTCAGGTAGATAGTATTTCCTACACTCTAATCAGCGATGTGAGTTTAGATGGATACTGTCAGTCAGATAGATAGTATTTCCTACACTCTAATTCACAATTTGAGTTTAAATGGATACTGTCAGGCGAGTACGTCATATTTCCTACACTCTAATCCACAATGTCAGTTTGGATGGATACTGTCAGGTGAGTGCGTCGTATTTCCTACACTCTAATCCACTATGTCAGTTTGGATCGTTGTCAGTTTGGATGGATACTGTCAGGTGAGTATGTCATATATCCTACACTCTAATCCACAATGTGAGTTTAGATGGATACTGTCAGTCAGGTAGATAGTATTTCCTACACTCTAATCCGCGATGTGAGTTTAAATGGATATTGTCAGTCAGGTAGATAGTATTTCACACACTCTATTCCACTATGTGAATTTAGATGGATACTGTCAGGCGAGTATGTCATATTTCCTACACTCTAATCCATGATGTGAGTTTGGATGGATACGGTCAGTCAGGTAGATTGTATTTCCTACACTGCAATCCACAATGTGAGTTTAGATGGATACTGTCAGTCAGGTAGATAGTATTTCCTACACTCTAATCCGCGATGTGAGTTTAAATGGATACTGTCAGTCAGGTACATAGTATTTCTTACACTCTATTCCACTATGTGAATTTAGATGGATACTGCCAGGCGAGTACGTCATATTTCCTACACTCTAATCCATGATGCGAGTTTGGATGGATACTGTCAGTCAGGTAGATTGTATTTCCTACACTGCAATCCACAATGTGAGTTTAGATGGATACTGTCAGTCACGTAGATAGTATTTCCTACACTCTAATCCACGATGTGAGTTTACATGGATACTGTCAGTCAGGTAAATAGTATTTCCTACACTCTAATCCGAGTTTCGATGGGTACTATCAGGCGAGTACGTCATATTTCCTACACTCTAATCCATGATGTGAGTTTGGATGGATATTGTCAGGCGAGTACATTATATTTTCTACACTCTAATCCACGATGTGAGTTTGGATGGATACTGTCAGGCAGGTAAATGGTATTTCATACACTCTAATCCACGATGTAAATTCGGATGGATACTGTCAGGCGAGTACATTATATTTCCTACACTTTAATCCACGATGTGAGTTTGGATGGATACTGTCAGGCAGGTAAATGGTATTTCATACACTCTAATCCACGATGTAAATTCGGATGGATACTGTCAGGCGAGTACATTATATTTCCTACACTTTTGTCCACGATGTGAGTTTGGATGGCTACTGTCAGTCGAGTACATGGTATTTCCTACACTCTAATCCACAATGTGAGTTTGGATAGATACTGTCAGGCGGGTACATGGTATTTCCTACATTCTAATCTACGATGTGAGTTTGGATGGATACTGTCAGGCAGCTAGATTGTATTTTCTACACTCTAATCCACAACGCGAGTTTAGATGGATACTGTCAGTCAGGTAGATAGTATTTCCAACACTCTAATCCACAATGTCAGTTTGGATAGACACTGTCAGACGAGTATGTCGTATTTCCTACACTCTAATCCACGATGTCAGTTTGGATGGATACCGTCAGGTGAGTACGACATATTTCCTACACTCTTATCCACAATGTGAGTTTGTATAGATACTGTCAGGCGGATATGTCATATTTCCTACACTCTAATCCACAATGTGAGTTTAGATGGATACTGTCAGTCAGGTAGATAGTATTTCCTACACTCTAATCCATGATGTGAGTTTAGATGGGTACTGTCAGGCGAGTACATTATATTTCATACACTCTAATCCACGATGTGATTTTGGATGGACGGCGTGGCGCAGTGGAAGAGTGGCCGTGCGCGACCCGAGGGTCCCTGGTTCGATCCCCACCTAGTACCAACCTCGTCATGTCCGTTGTGTCCTGAGCAAGACACTTCACCCTTGCTCCTGATGGGTGCTGGTTAGCGCCTTGCATGGCAGCTCCCTCCATCAGTGTGTGAATGTGTGTGTGAATGGGTAAATGTGGAAGTAGTGTCAAAGCGCTTTGAGTACCTTGAAGGTAGAAAAGCGCTATACAAGTACAACCCATTTATCATTTATTTATCATTTATATTGTCAGGCGAGTACATTATATTTCCTACATTCTAATCCAAGATGTGAGTTTGGATGTACGTATACTGTCAGGCAGGTAGATTGTATTTCCTACACTCTATTCCACAATCTGAGTTTGGATGGATACTGTCAGATGGGTAGATTGTATTTTCTCCACTCTAATCCATGATGTGAGTTTGCATGAACACTGTCAAGCAGGTAAATGCTATTTCCTGCACTCTAATTAAAAATATGTACAAAACCCAAAACCAGTGAAGTTGGCACGTTGTGTAAATGGTAAGTAAAAACCGAATACAATGATTTGCACATCCTTTTCAACTTATATTCAATTGAATAGACTGCAAAGACAAGATATTTAATGGTCGAACTGAGAAACTTATTTTTTTTTGCAAATAGTCATTAACAGCAACACATTGCAAAAAAGTTGGCACAGGGGCATTTTTACCACTGTGTTACATGGCCTTTCCTTTTAACAACACTCAGTAAACGTTTGGGAACTGAGGAGACCAATTTTTTAAGTGGAATTATTTCCCATTCTTTCTTTATGTACAGCTTAAGTTGTTCAACAGTCTCCGTTGTGGTATTTTAGGCTTCATATTCCGCCACACATTTTCAATGGGAGACATGTCTGGACTACAGGCAGGCCAGTCTAGTACCCACACTCTTTTACTATGAAGCCACGCTGTTGTAACATGTGGCTTGGCATTGTCTTGCTGAAATAAGCAGGGGCGTCCATGATGGCTCCAAAACCTGTATGTACCTTTCAGCATTAATGGTGCCTCCACAGATGTGTAAGTTACCCATGCCTTGGGCACTAATACACCCCAATAACAATCCGGATGGTTCTTTTCCTCTTTGGTCCGGAGGACACAACATCCACACTTTCCAAAAACAATTTGAAATGTGGACTCGTCAGACCACAGAACACTTTTCCACTTTGCATCAGTCCGTCTTAGATGAGCTCCAAAACGGCAGCGTTTCTGGGTGTTTTTGATAAATGGCTTTCGCTTAGCATAGTAGAGTTTTAATTTACAGATGTAGCCACGGACTGTAGTTACTGACAGCGGTTTTCTGAAGTGTTCCTGAGCTCATGAGGTGATAACCTTTACACACTGATATCGGTTTTTGATGCAGTACCACCTGAGAGATCCAAGGTCACGGGCATTCAATGTTACGTGCAGTGATTTCTCCAGATTCTCTGAATTTGTTGATGATATTACGGACCGTAGATGGTGAAATTCCTAAATTCCTTTCAATAGCTCGTTGAGACATGTTGTTCTTAAACTGTTCGACAATTTGCTCACGCATTTGTTCACAAATTGTGACCCTCGCCCCATCCTTGTTTGTGAATGACTGAGCATTTAATGGAAGCTGCTTTTATACCCAATCAGGGCACCCACCTGTTCCCAATTAGCCTTTCACCTGTGGGATTTTCCAAATAAGTGCTTGATGAGCATTCCTCAACTTTCTCAGTCTTTTTTGCCACGTGCCAACTTTTTTTAAACATGTTGCAGGCATCAAATTCCAAATGAGATAACATTTGCAAAAAATAACTAAGTTTTCCAGTTCAAACATTAAGTATCTTGTCTTCACAATTGAGTTGATGATTTCTTTCATTATCACCTCATCCGTCTCCTGTGCCTCCTCGGCTTCCTCCCCGTCTTCCTCTCCCTCCTGGCCGTGCCTCGTTCGCAGAGCCCCGCCCTCCACGATGATGGCCATGGTTCTGATTGGCTGAGCCGTCTCCACACATCCGGTGGGCGGTAGGATGTTGGGCGGGGTCAAAGGGGAGGACAGACGGACGGGGAAGTCTGACACTTGGGGGAAAACCGAAAGAAAGATGAGGTCCCACCAGTATGTCCCGTGTTTGAACTCCAGATGGCGCACTCACGGGCACTGACGGCTCCCTCCGGACTGTCTGAGAGTCGGATCAAATCTCTGTCTCCTTTCAAGATGAAGATCTCATTGTCACAGCAGGACAAAGACACAATGTCTCCACTGCTCTCCAGAGCTCCCACCAGAACCTGAACACAGCACCAGAGAGAGAGCTTACCGACTTGTTAGCATGTTTGACTGGACGTGACACTCCATGACCATGTGTCCTAGGTCTACCCTGGTACCTCCTTCCGGCTGGACATGCCTGGAACATCTGACCAGGCATTGGGACTAGATGTCTGAGCCACCTGGCTCCTCTCTATGTGAAGGAGCAGAAGTTCTACTCAAACTTCTCCGTGATTTTGCTCTTTCAGTCACGACCCAAAGCTGGTGACCGTAAGTAAGATTAGGAACGTGTAAAGTTTGTGATTTTGCTCTTCCAGTCACGACGCAAAGCTGGTGACCGTAAGTAAGAGTAGGAACGTAAATTGACTGGTAAATTGAGAGCTTTGCCTTTAGGCTCAGCTTTCTCTTCACCGCGACGGTCTGCCAGTACCGCAGACGAAAAAATTAAGTAGATATTCTTAACTTTCCTGCTAAAAAATGGCAGTGTTGACGGTCCAGACACCGTTGAAGCACCGGAACCATTTGAAAAGTAGCAACTTCTGTTCCCTCCTACAGTTGATCTACGGAGCCCAATATTCCAAACACCAGCACTGAACAATGACCCTGTTGTGGGTGAGATGCTAATACCTCATTAATGTAGTCCAGGACGTAGACACTGTATTCGTTCCAGCTGAGGATCCAGCCTTCTTTGAGGAAACAGCTGAGCAGACCCAGCTGCCGCTCTGCCGGACGGTACGCCCCGATTGGACCCGCATGAGGAAATGTCTGGAAGTGAGGAATCTGAGAAGCAGCAGCAATAACATTCAAAAAGAGATGGTAGCGAGTCTTGCTTCGTTATACCATGCAAGTAGGGTACCTGAGCACTGAAGAGACCTTTCAGCAGCCTGGTGTCCACCACATGACCTCTGACATCCAACCTCCACAGTCTGAGACCAGGACGAGCTGCAAACACTTGCAGGTCGCTCTGTTTGCAGAGGGCCGGCATGAAACACGCCCCGAACCTGCCGCTGCTGGAAAACACATTCAGGTGTCCTGGGCGGTCATTTTTCACTGCAGAACCTTGGCTTTGGTACACACGCGGTACAGGTCAGGTATATAAACACATTTCTGTACGTGACGTGTGTGTACACCTAAAAGTCAGATGTATAGACAACTTTCTGTACGTGACGTGTGTGTACACCTAAAAGTCAGATGTATAGACAACTTTCTGTACGTGACGTGTGTGTAGGGATGATGTTTGATAAGAAATTATCGAGTTCGAGCCTATTATCAAATCCTCTTATCGAACCGATTCCTTATCGATTCTCTTATCGAGTCCAGATAGGTTGTTGTACATGGAAAAAAAACCCACAATATTTGGTTTAACAAAAGTTCACTTTTATTATAAAAGAAAAAAATAAAATCTAATAAATAAATACATATTGACTGTTACCCCCCTAAAAAAATTAAATAAAATAAATAAATATTGACTGTTGTTACCCAAAGTATGTTAAGTGGGATTTTTCAGAAAAACAAATATACAGGTAAAAGCCAGTAAATTAGAATATTTTGAAAAACTTGATTTATTTCAGTAATTGCATTCAAAAGGTGTAACTTGTACATTATATTTATTCATTGCACACAGACTGATGCATTCAAATGTTTATTTCATTTAATTTTGATGATTTGAAGTGGCAACAAATGAAAATCCAAAATTCCGTGTGTCACAAAATTAGAATATTACTTAAGGCTAATACAAAAAAGGGATTTTTAGAAATGTTGGCCAACTGAAAAGTATGAAAATGAAAAATATGAGCATGTACAATACTCAATACTTGGTTGGAGCTCCTTTTGCCTCAATTACTGCGTTAATGCGGCGTGGCATGGAGTCGATGAGTTTCTGGCACTGCTCAGGTGTTATGAGAGCCCAGGTTGCTCTGATAGTGGCCTTCAACTCTTCTGCGTTTTTGGGTCTGGCATTCTGCATCTTCCTTTTCACAATACCCCACAGATTTTCTATGGGGCTAAGGTCAGGGGAGTTGGCGGGCCAATTTAGAACAGAAATACCATGGTCCGTAAACCAGGCACGGGTAGATTGTGCGCTGTGTGCAGGCGCCAAGTCCTGTTGGAACTTGAAATCTCCATCTCCATAGAGCAGGTCAGCAGCAGGAAGCATGAAGTGCTCTAAAACTTGCTGGTAGACGGCTGCGTTGACCCTGGATCTCAGGAAACAGAGTGGACCGACACCAGCAGATGACATGGCACCCCAAACCATCACCCAACCATGCAAATTTTGCATTTCCTTTGGAAATCGAGGTCCCAGAGTCTGGAGGAAGACAGGAGAGGCACAGGATCCACGTTGCCTGAAGTCTAGTGTAAAGTTTCCACCATCAGTGATGGTTTGGGGTGCCATGTCATCTGCTGGTGTCGGTCCACTCTGTTTCCTGAGATCCAGGGTCAACGCAGCCGTCTACCAGCAAGTTTTAGAGCACTTCATGCTTCCTGCTGCTGACCTGCTCTATGGAGATGGAGATTTCAAGTTCCAACAGGACTTGGCGCCTGCACACAGCGCAAAATCTACCCGTGCCTGGTTTACGGACCATGGTATTTCTGTTCTAAATTGGCCCGCCAACTCCCCTGACCTTAGCTCCATAGTCTGTGTGCAATGAATAAATATAATGTACAAGTTACACCTTTTGAATGCAATTACTGAAATAAATCAAGTTTTTCCAAATATTCTAATTTACTGGCTTTTACCTGTATATATGTATGTGCTGCGGTTGCTTTAAGAACGTTGCGACAGCTGCCGTAAAGGAGGTGCATTGCTAGCCTGGTTGCTATGTTTCCGGTTGGTCGTAAAAGTGTTGGTCATGTGTTTGTACCCCGCTCAAATCTCTCAGTAAAGTTATTCATTGGATTATACCTTTTGTTTTGAACTTTATTACACCTTGGAGCGCTTTTTCCGGTCCATTTTTTTTCCTGCTTTCGCTATCTGCGCCTAATGACTGAGCTACGCGACGTCATTTCTTGTGATGTCTCAAGGGGCATTTCTGGTCGGGACGGGATTTGTTCCAAGGGATTCGAATAAAGAACCAACTCTTTTTCTTTACTATAGTGGTCTCGATAACGGGTACCGGTTCTCAAAAAGGGATTTGAGTCCGAGGACTCGGTTCTTTTCTTATCGAACAACCGGGAAAATCGGTTTCGAGTATCAGCCCTAGGTGTGTGTACACCTAAAAGTCAGGTGTGTAGACAATTTTCTGTACGTGACGTTTGTGTACACCTGAAAGTCAGGTGTATAGACAACTTTCTGTACGTGACGTGTGTGTACACCTAAAAGTCAGGTGTATAGACAACTTTCTGTACGTGATGTGTGTACACCTAAAAGTCAGGTGTATAGACAACTTTCTGTACGTGATGTGTGTACACCTAAAAGTCAGGTGTATAGACAACTTTCTGGACGTGGCAGGTGTGTACACCTAAAAGTCAGGTGTATAGACAACTTTCTGGACGTGGCAGGTGTGTACACCTAAAGTCAGGTGTATAGACAACTTTCTGGACGTGGCAGGTGTGTACACCTAAAAGTCAGGTGTATAGACAACTTTCTGTACGTGATGTGTGTACACCTAAAAGTCAGGTGTATAGACAACTTTCTGTACGTGATGTGTGTACACCTAAAAGTCAGGTGTATAGACAACTTTCTGGATGTGGCGTGTGCATGTACCTCTTGCGGGGTTTGGCGCCCAGCTGCAGGACTTCCTGTTTCTGGGTGCAGTAGAGCAGAGACCGGTGCAGCGTTGAGACGAGCAGCACCTGGCGACTGTAGTCCAACTGGACCACGCCGCTCGACTCCTGCAACAGCAGCACAGGCGTGCACGTGCCCTGCGCGCGGTGTGCACGTGCGCTCGGTCAGGCAGGTTGCGGCGCCGCCCCGTGCTCGCCCGGAGGTTACCTGCAGAGTTATGGCGTCACCTGATCCAAGTCCAGAGCAGAGAAGACCACGCGTCCTCGGTCGTCCCCGGAGAAGAGCTTCATGCCGTTGGTGCTCCAGACCAGCGACGTCACCGTCCCCTTGTGCAGACCCTCCACGTCCAGACGCCTCAGCTGCGGACAGGAGAGGCGTCACGTATCGCCACTTGCTCGCCTCCCGCTCTCCAACATGTCCCCCACCTGTTTGTTGCGACCCGGAAGCGGGGATACCAGTTGGAAGACGGCCACGTGGCCTGACGCGGTTCCCACGGCGACCAGGTCATCAAAGCAGCTCAGCAGCTTCACGGCCGTGATGGCGTCCGCCTTCCCCTGGGGACACACACACACACGTGACGAGCACCAGACTGGCGGCCATGGCGGCAGAAGAGGCGTCTCCAACCTCCAGGCTGTACTTGTTCATGTGTGCCAGGCGGCGACAGTACAGGTACAGCATGCCGATGCTGCTGCCCACCGCCACAAAGTCCCGGCTGCTGTCCACCGCCGTCAGGTAGACCAGAACCGAGCGGAAACCTCTCTGCACCTGTAGGACAGGCCACAACCTTAGCACCCTCTGCTGGCCATAAACGCTACCTACATCATTCACCCGGACCACTTGGCAATCATACTTTGGTGGGGATTGCGTGCAGCAGGTGCTGGAGGGTGCAGAACTCCTTCAGGACGGACGGCTGGCTTGCCATGTTTCTGCACGGCTGCAAACATGTACAACGTGTCAGGACTTTATTGACAACTACAAGAAGCCATGTCTGTAGAACTGGTGGGTGACTGTCCCAATGCTGCAGCTGAAATGGCTGTTGGGAGACCGGCAGCCAAACTGAACCAAGAAGGACCCAAGTAACGGAATCCATGATTCTTAGCTTTAAACATGCAAAATTAGCTACCAAGTTATGTGACTCTGAGTTGTACGGCAATATTATCTTAAAAAGTTAACATACCAATGTTAGCATGTTAACATGCTTGTGTTAGCATGCTAACAGTTAGCATGAGTCAGGTACAAAGTTATATGACTCTGAGGCGTACAGCTGCAAAATTAGCTAAAAAAGTTAACATACAAATGTTAGCATGTTAACAGTTAGCATGAGTCAGGTACAAAGTTATATGACTATGAGGCGTACAGCTGCAAAATTAGCTAAAAAAGTTAACATACAAATGTTAGCATGTTAACAGTTAGCATGAGTCAGGTACAAAGTTATATGACTCTGAGGCGTACAGCTGCAAAATTAGCTAAAAAAAGTTAACATACAAATGTTAGCATGTTAACAGTTAGCATGAGTCAGGTACAAAGTTATATGACTCTGAGGCGTACAGCTGCAAAATTAGCTAAAAAAGTTAACATACAAATGTTAGCATGTTAACAGTTAGCATGAGTCAGGTACAAAGTTATATGACTATGAGGTGTACAGCTGCAAAATTAGCTAAAAAAGTTAACATACAAATGTTAGCATGTTAACAGTTAGCATGAGTCAGGTACAAAGTTATATGACTCTGAGGCGTACAGCTGCAAAATTAGCTAAAAAAGTTAACATACAAATGTTAGCATGTTAACAGTTAGCATGAGTCAGGTACAAAGTTATATGACTCTGAGGCGTACAGCTGCAAAATTAGCTAAAAAAGTTAACATACAAATGTTAGCATGTTAACAGTTAGCATGAGTCAGGTACAAAGTTATATGACTATGAGGCGTACAGCTGCAAAATTAGCTAAAAAAGTTAACATACAAATGTTAGCATGTTAACAGTTAGCATGAGTCAGGTACAAAGTTATATGACTATGAGGCGTACAGCTGCAAAATTAGCTAAAAAAGTTAACATACAAATGTTAGCATGTTAACAGTTAGCATGAGTCAGGTACAAAGTTATATGACTCTGAGGCGTACAGCTGCAAAATTAGCTAAAAAAGTTAACATACAAATGTTAGCATGTTAACAGTTAGCATGAGTCAGGTACAAAGTTATATGACTCTGAGGCGTACAGCTGCAAAATTAGCTAAAAAAGTTAACATACAAATGTTAGCATGTTAACAGTTAGCATGAGTCAGGTACAAAGTTATATGACTATGAGGCGTACAGCTGCAAAATTAGCTAAACAAGTTAACATACAAATGTTAGCATGTTAACAGTTAGCATGAGTCAGGTACAAAGTTATATGACTATGAGGCGTACAGCTGCAAAATTAGCTAAAAAAGTTAACATACAAATGTTAGCATGTTAACAGTTAGCATGAGTCAGGTACAAAGTTATATGACTATGAGGCGTACAGCTGCAAAATTAGCTAAAAAAGTTAACATACAAATGTTAGCATGTTAACAGTTAGCATGAGTCAGGTACAAAGTTATATGACTCTGAGGCGTACAGCTGCAAAATTAGCTAAAAAAGTTAACATACAAATGTTAGCATGTTAACAGTTAGCATGAGTCAGGTACAAAGTTATATGACTCTGAGGCGTACAGCTGCAAAATTAGCTAAAAAAGTTAACATACAAATGTTAGCATGTTAACAGTTAGCATGAGTCAGGTACAAAGTTATATGACTCTGAGGCGTACAGCTGCAAAATTAGCTAAAAAAGTTAACATACAAATGTTAGCATGTTAACAGTTAGCATGAGTCAGGTACAAAGTTATATGACTCTGAGGCGTACAGCTGCAAAATTAGCTAAAAAAGTTAACATACAAATGTTAGCATGTTAACAGTTAGCATGAGTCAGGTACAAAGTTATATGACTATGAGGCGTACAGCTGCAAAATTAGCTAAAAAAGTTAACATACAAATGTTAGCATGTTAACAGTTAGCATGAGTCAGGTACAAAGTTATATGACTATGAGGCGTACAGCTGCAAAATTAGCTAAAAAAGTTAACATACAAATGTTAGCATGTTAACAGTTAGCATGAGTCAGGTACAAAGTTATATGACTCTGAGGCGTACAGCTGCAAAGTTAGCTAAAAAAGTTAACATACAAATGTTAGCATGTTAACAGTTAGCATGAGTCAGGTACAAAGTTATATGACTCTGAGGCGTACAGCTGCAAAATTAGCTAAAAAAGTTAACATACAAATGTTAGCATGTTAACAGTTAGCATGAGTCAGGTACAAAGTTATATGACTCTGAGGCGTACAGCTGCAAAATTAGCTAAAAAAGTTAACATACAAATGTTAGCATGTTAACAGTTAGCATGAGTCAGGTACAAAGTTATATGACTCTGAGGCGTACAGCTGCAAAATTAGCTAAAAAAGTTAACATACAAATGTTAGCATGTTAACAGTTAGCATGAGTCAGGTACAAAGTTATATGACTATGAGGCGTACAGCTGCAAAATTAGCTAAAAAAGTTAACATACAAATGTTAGCATGTTAACAGTTAGCATGAGTCAGGTACAAAGTTATATGACTCTGAGGCGTACAGCTGCAAAGTTAGCTAAAAAAGTTAACATACAAATGTTAGCATGTTAACAGTTAGCATGAGTCAGGTACAAAGTTATATGACTCTGAGGCGTACAGCTGCAAAGTTAGCTAAAAAAGTTAACATACAAATGTTAGCATGTTAACAGTTAGCATGAGTCAGGTACAAAGTTATATGACTATGAGGCGTACAGCTGCAAAATTAGCTAAAAAAGTTAACATACAAATGTTAGCATGTTAACAGTTAGCATGAGTCAGGTACAAAGTTATATGACTATGAGGCGTACAGCTGCAAAATTAGCTAAAAAAGTTAACATACAAATGTTAGCATGTTAACAGTTAGCATGAGTCAGGTACAAAGTTATATGACTCTGAGGCGTACAGCTGCAAAATTAGCTAAAAAAGTTAACATACAAATGTTAGCATGTTAACAGTTAGCATGAGTCAGGTACAAAGTTATATGACTCTGAGGCGTACAGCTGCAAAATTAGCTAAAAAAGTTAACATACAAATGTTAGCATGTTAACAGTTAGCATGAGTCAGGTACAAAGTTATATGACTCTGAGGCGTACAGCTGCAAAATTAGCTAAAAAAGTTAACATACAAATGTTAGCATGTTAACAGTTAGCATGAGTCAGGTACAAAGTTATATGACTCTGAGGCGTACAGCTGCAAAATTAGCTAAAAAAGTTAACATACAAATGTTAGCATGTTAACAGTTAGCATGAGTCAGGTACAAAGTTATATGACTATGAGGCGTACAGCTGCAAAATTAGCTAAAAAAGTTAACATACAAATGTTAGCATGTTAACAGTTAGCATGAGTCAGGTACAAAGTTATATGACTATGAGGCGTACAGCTGCAAAATTAGCTAAAAAAGTTAACATACAAATGTTAGCATGTTAACAGTTAGCATGAGTCAGGTACAAAGTTATATGACTCTGAGGCGTACAGCTGCAAAGTTAGCTAAAAAAGTTAACATACAAATGTTAGCATGTTAACAGTTAGCATGAGTCAGGTACAAAGTTATATGACTCTGAGGCGTACAGCTGCAAAATTAGCTAAAAAAGTTAACATACAAATGTTAGCATGTTAACAGTTAGCATGAGTCAGGTACAAAGTTATATGACTCTGAGGCGTACAGCTGCAAAATTAGCTAAAAAAGTTAACATACAAATGTTAGCATGTTAACAGTTAGCATGAGTCAGGTACAAAGTTATATGACTCTGAGGCGTACAGCTGCAAAATTAGCTAAAAAAGTTAACATACAAATGTTAGCATGTTAACAGTTAGCATGAGTCAGGTACAAAGTTATATGACTATGAGGCGTACAGCTGCAAAATTAGCTAAAAAAGTTAACATACAAATGTTAGCATGTTAACAGTTAGCATGAGTCAGGTACAAAGTTATATGACTCTGAGGCGTACAGCTGCAAAGTTAGCTAAAAAAGTTAACATACAAATGTTAGCATGTTAACAGTTAGCATGAGTCAGGTACAAAGTTATATGACTCTGAGGCGTACAGCTGCAAAGTTAGCTAAAAAAGTTAACATACAAATGTTAGCATGTTAACAGTTAGCATGAGTCAGGTACAAAGTTATATGACTCTGAGGCGTACAGCTGCAAAATTAGCTAAAAAAGTTAACATACAAATCTTAGCATGTTAACAGTTAGCATGAGTCAGGCACAAAGTTATATGACTATGAGGCGTACAGCTGCAAAATTAGCTAAAAAAGTTAACATACAAATGTTAGCATGTTAACAGTTAGCATGAGTCAGGTACAAAGTTATATGACTATGAGGCGCACAGCTGCAAAATTAGCTAAAAAAGTTAACATACAAATGTTAGCATGTTAACAGTTAGCATGAGTCAGGTACAAAGTTATATGACTATGAGGCGTACAGCTGCAAAATTAGCTAAAAAAGTTAACATACAAATGTTAGCATGTTAACAGTTAGCATGAGTCAGGTACAAAGTTATATGACTATGAGGCGTACAGCTGCAAAATTAGCTAAAAAAGTTACCGTAACATACAAATGTTAGCATGTTAACAGTTAGCATGAGTCAGGTACAAAGTTATATGACTCTGAGGCGTACAGCTGCAAAATTAGCTAAAAAAGTTAACATACAAATGTTAGCATGTTAACAGTTAGCATGAGTCAGGTACAAAGTTATATGACTCTGAGGCGTACAGCTGCAAAGTTAGCTAAAAAAGTTAACATACAAATGTTAGCATGTTAACAGTTAGCATGAGTCAGGTACAAAGTTATATGACTCTGAGGCGTACAGCTGCAAAATTAGCTAAAAAAGTTAACATACAAATGTTAGCATGTTAACAGTTAGCATGAGTCAGGTACAAAGTTATATGACTCTGAGGCGTACAGCTGCAAAATTAGCTAAAAAAGTTAACATACAAATGTTAGCATGTTAACAGTTAGCATGAGTCAGGTACAAAGTTATATGACTATGAGGCGTACAGCTGCAAAATTAGCTAAAAAAGTTAACATACAAATGTTAGCATGTTAACAGTTAGCATGAGTCAGGTACAAAGTTATATGACTATGAGGCGTACAGCTGCAAAATTAGCTAAAAAAGTTAACATACAAATGTTAGCATGTTAACAGTTAGCATGAGTCAGGTACAAAGTTATATGACTCTGAGGCGTACAGCTGCAAAATTAGCTAAAAAAGTTAACATACAAATGTTAGCATGTTAACAGTTAGCATGAGTCAGGTACAAAGTTATATGACTCTGAGGCGTACAGCTGCAAAATTAGCTAAAAAAGTTAACATACAAATGTTAGCATGTTAACAGTTAGCATGAGTCAGGTACAAAGTTATATGACTATGAGGCGTACAGCTGCAAAATTAGCTAAAAAAGTTAACATACAAATGTTAGCATGTTAACAGTTAGCATGAGTCAGGTACAAAGTTATATGACTATGAGGCGTACAGCTGCAAAACTAGCTAAAAAAGTTAACATACAAATGTTAGCATGTTAACAGTTAGCATGAGTCAGGTACAAAGTTATATGACTCTGAGGCGTACAGCTGCAAAGTTAGCTAAAAAGGTTAACATACTAATTCTAACAGTTAGCACGTGTCAAGTATTTGACTCTGAGGTGTAAGGCTGCAAAATTAGCTAAAAAGCGTTAGCTTGTGTCAAGTACCTAGTTATATGAAAGGTGTACGACTGCAAAATTAGCCAAACAAGTTATCACACTAATGACAGCATGCTAACATGCTTGCATTAGCAAGTTAACAGTTAGCATATTCAAGTTATATGAAGCAGGTGTACGGCAGCAAAATTAGCCAAAAAAAAGTTAGCATATTAGTGATAGCATGCCAACATGCTTGCATTAGCATGCTAACAGTTAGCATGTGTCACGGCTGCAAAATTAGCTAAAAAGGTTAGCTTGTGTTAAGTACCAAGTTATATGACGGAGGTGCACGGCTGCAAAAATAACCTTAAAAAGTTAGAATACTAATGAGAGCAAGCTAACATGCTTGCATTAGCAAGTTAACAGTTAGCATGTGTCAGGTACCAAGTCATATGACGGAGATGTACAACTGCAAAATTAGCTAAAAAGGTTTTAGCATGTGTCAAGTATAATCTACATTAAAAAAAAGTAAAATAGACACTATAAATATATTACGATGAAAATACTAAAAAAAATTGGGCCTATCTAAAATAACTTCAATTCATCTAATAAAGTAAATATTTTTAAAGGTTGTTCTATTTTCTAACCTCTTTCCAAGATTGTATTTATTGGGGTTTGACTTTAAGAAATCCACTTGCAACACAACAATATTCATAGTCATTTCCAGACGGGTATATTTAATAAATATGCCAAATTGAACCCCTTCTTTCGTAAATGCGCTCACTCTAGTGCAGTGGTTATTAACTTGGGTTCGATCGAACCCTAGGGGCTCAGTGAGTAGGCCTCAGGGGTTCGGCAGAGCCTCCACCACGGAGGTCACACACCCGACTCATGTAAATAAAAACTTCTCCCTATCGGCGTATTATGGATACGTCCTGGGCATGACGTATCAGTGGAGGCTCCTCTATGAGGTCTTGGGGCACTAGGAGGTTAACCCCTTTACGACTGTTACCCCAGGTGGCCCTTGGCAAAGGCCTAGTACCTGACTACCCCCTAGCCAGGGATACAGTGAAGACCTCAACGTCTTGGGACGCCATGCCACTGGACCCTGGCCCTGATTCTGTCAAGGATCTTGTGGTGACTGTCTGTGCACCAGTCTCCCCACGTAAAACAAAGTCACGCACAGGCATCCTCCATAAAGGGATACACCCCTACCAGAAGGATCGTCATACTCGTTCGAGTGACGGCCGATGATGATGATTATGGATACGGCAACAGCCGAAGTCACACTGATTTGCAGGTGTGTAATTTGTTGTGAGTTCATGCACTGTGTTGGTTTTGTTCTTTGAACAAGGTGATGTTCATGCACGGTTCATTTTGTGCACCAGTAAAAATACATTTAAATTTGTCTTGAATCTGAAAAAAAACGAAACATTTTATTTTTCACTAAGAAGCAGAGGTGGGACCAAGTCATTGTTTTGCAAGTCACAAGTAAGTCTCAAGTCTTTGCCCTCAAGTCCGAGTCAAGTCCCGAGTCAAGACAGGCAAGCCCCGAGTCAAGTCCAAAGTCAAGACTGGAAAGTCTCAAGTCAAGTCCTAAGTGCTGCATTTTGAGTTTCGAGTCCTTTCAAGTCCTTTTAACCACAGACTAATATATTAACACAGATTGTGTATGCTTTTCAAACGCTGTATTTATTTATTAAAACAAGTGCATTTTAAATTGCAGGAAAGAAAATTGTGCTGACATTGCACTTTATAATAGCACTATTAACCAGTCATTTTAAACATTAACTCATTCCTTTACAGAACAAACACATTGAAAAATAAAGTGCAAATGTACTTATTTGTACAAAAGTGTTAACATTGAAAAAACATGACATATACGTGAACATAACAAAAAAGTTGTACTTTTTATATGTCAGGGCCCTATGCTGCATTGCATTTGCAAAAGACCAAATTAGCCAAGAGTGTCAGTCATTTGTGCACGATGGGGGCGTAGTATGATGCCACCATGGCTGAAAACTCGCTCCACTGGAGCACTGGAGGCAGGCACTGCCAAGACTCTCATGGCCACTCGGAACAGTGAAGGAAGAGTCTTCATGTTCAATACCCAGAACAAAAGGGGGGAGAGAGTTGTTTTGAGTTGGTGCACTACTTGTAAGTGTATCTTGTGTTTTTTATGTTGATTTAATTAAAAAAAGAAAAAGAAAAAATTATTTCTTGTGCGGCCCGATACCAATCGATCCACGGACCAGTACCGCGGCCTGGTGGTTGGGGACCACTGAGGTAAACAACCAACAGTATGTCAGAAAGCTAGCTAAAACGGTACACATATTCATAATATAGTATACATTTTAACTGACCTTTATTTTACTATTTTTGTCTTTTTTTAGGTGGCTAAAATACGCGGTGCTGCTGACCGCCGTCTAACGTTACGTGTGATATATTGACTAACGTAACCCTGCTTAAAAAAAATCACTGAACAAAAAGTATGAATAAGGTAGTGAACTGCAACAGATTCCCGTGTTTGCAATAACGTTATAATGTTAGCAGTGAGTTTACAGCCTCACTGATTTAACTACACAGCAAATAAAAGTCACGTTACTTAGCCAATAAACGTTATCTTACATTCAAAACTTACCCTTCTTTGTGCAACTTCAAATGCCGGACGAAGTTGGAAGTTGTTGCCTCTCCATCAGTAATTTTCGAACCGCATGATTTGCATACTGCAAACCGTTTTGTGTTGACCACCTCGTAATTTTTATACCCAAACAAAATTATTTTAGGTATCATTTTTTGTTCACTGGCGTGTGGTTTGGACATGTCTTCTTCGTTGGTTGTCCTGCAATTTGATTGGATGAATGCTGTGTGATGAAAACAAAGTAGATCTAATTTGATTGGCTGTTGTACTGACAGCACACCAGCTGACACACGCAACGCTGATAGACAAGTACACAATGAAAAATACGGAGCGCTCCCGAATAACTTTTTCATCTTTGGGTTTTGGGGAAAGTAGCAAGTCATGTCAAGTCATGTCAATTCAAAAGGCTCAAGTCCAAGTGAAGTCACAAGTCATTGATGTTAAAGTCTAAGTCGAGTTGCAAGTCTTTTTACATTTTGTCAAGTCGAGTCTAAAGTCATCAAATTCATGACTCGAGTCTGACTCGAGTCCAAGTCATGTGACTCGAGTCCACACCTCTGCTAAGAAGGCATGGTGGAACAGGGGTTAGTGCATGTGCCTCACAATACGAAGGTCCTGAGTAGTCCTGAGTTCAATCCCGGGCTCGGGATCTTTCTGTGTGGAGTTTGCATGTTCTCCCCGTGACTGCGTTCCCCCCCGGAACCCACCTCCAAAGACATGCACCTGGGGATAGGTTGATTGGCAACACTAAATGGGCCCTAGTGTGTGAATGTGAGTGTGAATGTTGTCTGTCTATCTGTGTTGGCCCTGTGATGAGGTAGCGACTTGTCCAGGGTGTACCTCACCTTCCGCCCGAATGCAGCTGAGAAAGGCTCCAGCACCCCCGCGACCCCGAACGGGACAAGCGGTAGAAAATGGTTGGATGGACTAAAAGAAGGGTTCGGTGAATGTGCATTTGAAACTGGTGGGGTTTCGGTACCTCCAACAAGGTTAAGAACCACTGCTCTAATGTCTGGGACCGTATTTCCACTTCCGGTCATTTCAAATCAAATCAACTTTATTTATAGAGCACATTTAAAATTTACCACAGGGGTAGCCAAAGTGCTGTACAATGAGCAGGTTAAAAGATAAAACGAGTACCGAGCAAACACAACACAACACAAACAGAACACGATAAAAAATAAATAATTAAAATAGAATTAATAAAAACATAAAAACAGGATCACAGCAGGTGTATTATGGGGCGCCATTGCAGGATGGATATCACTCAGTGTTAAAAGCCATGGAATAAAAGTATGTTTTTAAGAGAGATTTAAAAACAGGAAGAGAGGAGGCTTGTCTAACACTCAGGGGTAGGTCGTTCCAGAGCTTGGGAGCAGCAACGGCGAAAGCTCTGTCACCTCTAAGCTTCAGCCTTGTGTCAGGGACCGTCAACAGCAGCTGATCGGCTGATCTTAAGGATCGGGTGGGGCAGTAAGGCTGAAGGAGGTCGGAGAGATAGGTTGGCGCGAGGTTGTTTAGACATTTAAAAACAAATAAAAGGAGTTTAAAATGTATTCGGTAACGCACAACATCCATGTTTATCAAACAATTACACAAGGCGAATCAGTAAAGAATCTGGGTATTATCTTCGACCCAACTCTCTCGTTTGAATCACACATTAAGAGTGTTACTAAAACGGCCTTCTTTCATCTCCGTAATATCGCTAAAATCCGTTCTATTTTATCCACTAGCGACGCTGAGATCATTATTCATGCGTTCGTTACGTCTCGTCTCGACTACTGTAACGTATTATTTTCGGGTCTCCCTATGTCTAGCATTAAAAGATTACAGTTGGTACAAAATGCGGCTGCTAGACTTTTGACAAGAACAAGAAAGTTTGATCATATTACGCCTATACTGGCTCACCTGCACTGGCTTCCTGTGCACTTAAGATGTGACTTTAAGGTTTTACTACTTACGTATAAAATACTACACGGTCTAGCTCCGTCCTATCTTGTCGATTGCATTGTACCATATGTCCCGGCAAGAAATCTGCGTTCAAAGAACTCCGGCTTATTAGTGATTCCCAGAGCCCAAAAAAAGTCTGCGGGCTATAGAGCGTTTTCTATTGGGGCTCCAGTACTATGGAATGCCCTCCCGGTAACAATTAGAGATGCTACCTCAGTAGAAGCATTTAAGTCCCATCTTAAAACTCATTTGTATACTCTAGCCTTTAAATAGCCCCCCTGTTAGACCAGTTGATCTGCCGTTTCTTTTCTTTTCTCCTCTGCTCCCCTTTTCCTTGAGGGGGGGGGCACAGGTCCGGTGGCCATGGATGAAGTGCTGGCTGTCCAGAGTCGGGACCCGGGGTGGACCGCTCGCCTGTGCATCGGCTGGGAACATCTCTGCGCTGCTGACCTGTCTCCGCTCGGGATGGTGTCCTGCTGGCCCCACTATGGACTGGACTCTTACTATTATGTTGGATCCACTATGGACTGGACTCTCACAATATTATGTCAGACCCACTCGACATCCATTGCTTTCGGTCTCCCCTAGAGGGGGGGGGGGGTTACCCACATATGCGGTCCTCTCCAAGGTTTCTCATAGTCATTCACATCGACGTCCCACTGGGGTGAGTTTTTCCTTGCCCGTATGTGGGCTTTGTACCGAGGATGTCGTTGTGGCTTGTGCAGCCCTTTGAGACACTTGTGATTTAGGGCTATATAAATAAAGATTGATTGATTGATTGATTGATTAACCCAATGGGATAATTTGGGCACTTTAAGAAAATCACTTTAAGAAATCGACTTTTATGTATGAAAAATGTTGCGTGCAACACGGCAATATTAACCGATTTCACAATTTCGTGAATGCCCTCACTTTGGACTCTTTTCTGTGAGCGTAGTTCCACTTCCGGTCATTGCAAGTCAACATCCATGTTTATCATTAACCCAATGGGATAATTTGGGCACTTTAAGAATATCACTTTAAGAAATCGACTTTTATGTATCAAAAATGTTGCGTGCAACACGGCAATATTAACCGATTTCATAATTTCGTGAATGCCCTCACTTTGGACTCTTTTCTGTGAGCGTAGTTCCACTTCCGGTCATTGCAAGTCAACATCCATGTTTATCATTAACCCAATGGGATAATTTGGGCACTTCAAGAAAATCACTTTAAGAAATCGACTTTTATGTATCAAAAATGTTGCGTGCAACACGGCAATATTAACCGATTTCATAATTTCGTGAATGCCCTCACTTTGGACTCTTTTCTGTGAGCGTAGTTCCACTTCCGGTCATTGCAAGTCAACATCCATGTTTATCATTAACCCAATGGGATAATTTGGGCACTTTAAGAAAATCACTTCGAGAAATCGACTTTTATGTATCAAAAATGTTGCGTGCAACACGGCAATATTAACCGATTTCATAATTTCGTGAATGCCCTCACTTTGGACTCTTTTCTGTGAGCGTAGTTCCACTTCCGGTCATTGCAAGTCAACATCCATGTTTATCATTAACCCAATGGGATAATTTGGGCACTTTAAGAAAATCACTTTAAGAAATCGACTTTTATGTATCAAAAATGTTGCGTGCAACACGGCAATATTAACCGATTTCATAATTTCGTGAATGCCCTCACTTTGGACTCTTTTCTGTGAGCGTAGTTCCACTTCCGGTCATTCCAAGTCAACATCCATGTTTATCATTAACCCAATGGGATAATTTGGGCACTTTAAGAAAATCACTTTAAGAAATCGACTTTTATGTATCAAAAATGTTGCGTGCAACACGGCAATATTAACCGATTTCACAATTTCGTGAATGCCCTCACTTTGGACTCTTTTCTGTGAGCGTAGTTCCACTTCCGGTCATTCCAAGTCAACATCCATGTTTATCAAATTATCCCAATGGGATAATTTGGGCACTTTAAGAAAATCACTTTAAGAAATCGACTTTTATGTATCAAAAATGTTGCGTGCAACACGGCAATATTAACCGATTTCACAATTTCGTGAATGCCCTCACTTTGGACTCTTTTCTGTGAGCGTAGTTCCACTTCCGGTCATTCCAAGTCAACATCCATGTTTATCAAATTATCCCAATGGGATAATTTGGGCACTTTAAGAAAATCACTTTAAGAAATCGACTTTTATGTATCAAAAATGTTGCGTGCAACACGGCAATATTAACCGATTTCACAATTTCGTGAATGCCCTCACTTTGGACTCTTTTCTGTGAGCGTAGTTCCACTTCCGGTCATTGCAAGTCAACATCCATGTTTATCATTAACCCAATGGGATAATTTGGGCACTTTAAGAAAATCACTTTAAGAAATCGACTTTTATGTATCAAAAATGTTGCGTGCAACACGGCAATATTAACCGATTTCATAATTTCGTGAATGCCCTCACTTTGGACTCTTTTCTGTGAGCGTAGTTCCACTTCCGGTCATTGCAAGTCAACATCCATGTTTATCATTAACCCAATGGGATAATTTGGGCACTTTAAGAAAATCACTGTAAGAAATCGACTTTTATGTATCAAAAATGTTGCGTGCAACACGGCAATATTAACTGATTTCATAATTTCGTGAATGCCCTCACTTTGGACTCTTTTCTGTGAGCGTAGTTCCACTTCCGGTCATTGCAAGTCAACATCCATGTTTATCATTAATCCAATGGGATAATTTGGGCACTTTAAGAAAATCACTTTAAGAAATCGACTTTTATGTATCAAAAATGTTGCGTGCAACACGGCAATATTAACCGATTTCATAATTTCGTGAATGCCCTCACTTTGGACTCTTTTCTGTGAGCGTAGTTCCACTTCCGGTCATTGCAAGTCAACATCCATGTTTATCATTAACCCAATGGGATAATTTGGGCACTTTAAGAAAATCACTTTAAGAAATCGACTTTTATGTATGAAAAATGTTGCGTGCAACACGGCAATATTAACCGATTTCATAATTTCGTGAATGCCCTCACTTTGGACTCTTTTCTGTGAGCGTAGTTCCACTTCCGGTCATTCCAAGTCAACATCCATGTTTATCAAATTATCCCAATGGGATAATTTGGGCACTTTAAGAAAATCACTTTAAGAAATCGACTTTTATGTATCAAAAATGTTGCGTGCAACACGGCAATATTAACCGATTTCACAATTTCGTGAATGCCCTCACTTTGGACTCTTTTCTGTGAGCGTAGTTCCACTTCCGGTCATTCCAAGTCAACATCCATGTTTATCAAATTATCCCAATGGGATAATTTGGGCACTTTAAGAAAATCACTTTAAGAAATCGACTTTTATGTATGAAAAATGTTGCGTGCAACACGGCAATATTAACCGATTTCATAATTTCGTGAATGCCCTCATTTTGGACTCTTTTCTGTGAGCGTAGTTCCACTTCCGGTCATTGCAAGTCAACATCCATGTTTATCATTAACCCAATGGGATAATTTGGGCACTTTAAGAAAATCACTTTAAGAAATCGACTTTTATGTATCAAAAATGTTGCGTGCAACACGGCAATATTAACCGATTTCATAATTTCGTGAATGCCCTCACTTTGGACTCTTTTCTGTGAGCGTAGTTCCACTTCCGGTCATTGCAAGTCAACATCCATGTTTATCATTAACCCAATGGGATAATTTGGGCACTTTAAGAAAATCACTTTAAGAAATCGACTTTCATGTATCAAAAATGTTGCGTGCAACACGGCAATATTAACCGATTTCATAATTTCGTGAATGCCCTCACTTTGGACTCTTTTCTGTGAGCGTAGTTCCACTTCCGGTCATTGCAAGTCAACATCCATGTTTATCATTAACCCAATGGGATAATTTGGGCACTTTAAGAAAATCACTTTAAGAAATCGACTTTTATGTATCAAAAATGTTGCGTGCAACACGGCAATATTAACCGATTTCATAATTTCGTGAATGCCCTCACTTTGGACTCTTTTCTGTGAGCGTAGTTCCACTTCCGGTCATTGCAAGTCAACATCCATGTTTATCATTAACCCAATGGGATAATTTGGGCACTTTAAGAAAATCACTTTAAGAAATCGACTTTTATGTATGAAAAATGTTGCGTGCAACACGGCAATATTAACCGATTTCATAATTTCGTGAATGCCCTCACTTTGGACTCTTTTCTGTGAGCGTAGTTCCACTTCCGGTCATTGCAAGTCAACATCCATGTTTATCATTAACCCAATGGGATAATTTGGGCACTTTAAGAAAATCACTTTAAGAAATCGACTTTTATGTATCAAAAATGTTGCGTGCAACACGGCAATATTAACCGATTTCATAATTTCGTGAATGCCCTCACTTTGGACTCTTTTCTGTGAGCGTAGTTCCACTTCCGGTCATTGCAAGTCAACTTCCATGTGTCAATGGCCATCAACATGTCGGATGTTGACCATAAAGTCACACGGGAGCTTTAGGACACATTTGTTATCGTAAAGACTGTCAATGCTTCTTCTTGTGCAGATGTACAAACGTCGCAATATGTCCCGTTGGGAGCGAGCTTCGCGAGCACGCAGCTCGCATGCGAGCTAGCGTGATGGCGTAAGGAAGGACATAAACAAACACTTACAGGGATGTCGTGTGAAAGAAGGAACTCAAATGTTCATCCTGATGTTGTTTCGCCTTCCCAGCAGCTGGACGGTAAACATCGGCGACGTCGCCCTGCTGCTCGAGCAGACGTCACGCTGTTGTCGTCACCAAAGTGCGCCAGGCCTCCGTCGAACATAATACGTCATCTTCCTGCGTCCTCACCTTTTCCTCGTTCTATTTTCGCTCCGTGCCACCATTGGAAGAGTAACGTTTGCCATTCGCTGCCTAGCTCGGTGGTTTTAATGAAAGGGACTTTGAACCAAATACGGCATTAGGTGGAAGGAATTGCGAGAAACGCAAGCGGGAGCTCGTGGAAAACCAGGAGAGTGGACTCCTGCTTTGAAAAGAGTTACAGTCCCAGTGTATGCGGACTCGGATCACGTGGTCGCTGGCGCATTGACCTCACTTGTATGTTTTCTGTCGAACTGTTGTCATCGGGCGGATAAGTCGCGTCGTTAGAGAGGCGGGGAGTTTGGCGAGTGGACGAAGGAGTTCAGTCCGGCGATCCAGTGCGGAGGTCGGCCTCCCAGTCGAGCTCGGCGAAGGCTAAGCTAGGCTAGTTGAAAACTCCTCCGAGCTTCCGTCATCTCCCGCGCTTTCTCTTCGTGTTCATGTTGTTGTCCGCCGCGCCGACGCCTTTTCAACCTCCCTTTCCACACGAGCAATCGTCTATTTTGCCCAATTGATTCCCAATTGCGTTCGGTTGGAGCCACACACTCGTTAGCCCGCCGAGCCGATATAGCCGCGCAGTCAAAATGGCGGACAACGGCGACGATAGCGGTTCGAGCAGAACAATAACAGCCGCCGAGACGCCGAGCTCCTCGGCTGCGGACTCCACACAGCCCGAGGATGCCGCGCTGCCGCTCCCAGCAGCCCGCGGAGGAGACGCCGAGGGAACGGAGGACGGCACCGACGAGCACAGCGTCCAGCGCGGGAACAGCTCGGACGCAATGTCGGGCGGACATGAGGTTCATCATGATGAGGTTCACCGGGATGATGAGGAGGCGCAGGCAGGGTCCGACACTCAGCTGGTGGACTTCCTGCACACCTGCCCCGAGGAACAAAGCATCCTGGTGGGCACGGACTTCGCCAGCTTGGGTCCGGACATGAGCAACACCACCATCATCTATGTCCAGCCGGACGGCAGTCTGGTGGAGGGCTCCGGGCTGACCCCGGAGGAGCAGAGGTCTCTCCTGGAACAGCTCACCAAACAGCAGGTCGTCCAGGTGTCGGACTCGGAGGCCGCCCAGCTGCTCCAGCAGAGCCAGGCGGTCAAAGGCAGCCCGCCGGTCCACAATGCGGCCCTCAACCCCAGCCAGCTGCAGCAAGTCATCAGCCAGGTGACCAAGTCCCAGCAGGTAGTCCAGACCCCCCAGCAGATGGTCAAGCAGGTGGTCCAAGTCCAGGCGAGTCCCCAGAACCTTTCCCAGCAGATAGTCCAGACCCCCAAGCAGGTGGTCCAAGTCCAGACGAGTCCCCAGAACCTTTCCCAGCAGGTAGTCCAGACCCCCCAGCAGACGGTCAAGCAGGTGGTCCAAGTCCAGACGAGTCCCCAGAACCTTTCCCAACAAGTAGTGCAGACGGTCAAGCAGGTGGTCCACGTCCAGACCAGTCCCCAGAACCCTCCTCAGCAGATGAAGACCGTGGTCCAACAGGTTGTAGCGCAGAGCGGGGGCAGCGTCCAGAAGGTGAGCTAGACCTGAACATCCTACTTGACCGCAAACATTCATCCCTTCCTGCTGTTGGGCTTCTCTTGATTCCATCAATCCTTAAATGAGTAAATAATACGCTTTTATTTAGTTGCAATTGTATTTTTATTTTTTTTATGGACATACCAGTTACATTAGACAAATGCACATTTATATATTATTTATTATTGTATTTATTTTTATGGACATACCAGTTACATTAGACAAATACACATTTATGTATCATTTATAATTTTATTAATTTATTCGTTATGGACATACCAGTTACATTAGACAAATACACATTTGTTTTATTTATAGTTGTATTTATTTATTTATTTGTTATGGACATACCAGTTACATTAGACAAATACACATTTATGTATTATTTATAATTGTATTTATTTTTATGGACATACCAGTTACATTAGACAAATACACATTTTTGTATTATTTATAATTGTATCTATTAGTTATGGACATACCAGTTACATTAGACTAATACACATTTGTTTTATTTATAATTGCCATATTTATTTATTTGTTGTGGACATACCAGTTACATTAGACAAATACACATTTATGTATTATTTATAATTGCATTTATTTATTTGTTATGGACATACCAGTTACACACATTTGGACACACATTTATGTATTTTTATTTAAATTGTATTTATTTATTTGTTATGCGCTGCTTTAAGTGTTAGATCAAGAAAATGCTCATTTTCAACCCTTAAGGCTCCAAGGATACTGAATACATGCCAAAATCTACAACACATGCCTCACCAGTGATAGTAAATACAAGCTAACATAAGTTAAGAAGGTCAACAAAAGGGTACCGTAATTAAAAGACACATGAAAGGTAAAGATAGTAAATCAAAGGTCAAAGATGATAAATCGAAGTAAAAGAAAAGGTCAAAGAAGGAATATAGAAAGTACAATAAGATAAAACAAGGTAAAAGATGGTCCAAGAAGGGAAATGGAAGGTACAAGAAGTTTAAAATAAGACTAACAGAAGGTAGATAAAAGGTAACTAGTATGTAAATACAAGGTCATGAGATAAATAGAAGTAAAAGAAGTGTAATAGAATATAATCAAAGATAATAATAAAAAAAGTGAAATAGAAGGTAAAAGTTACCTAGTGCATAAAATGCAAACTAAGTTAAATGGAAGGTAAAGATGGTCAAATAAGGTAAACAGAAGCTAAAAGAAGATGAATTGAAGGTAAATAAAAAGTTAAATAGATGGTGAAGAGTGTCAAATAAGTTAAAATGTCAACTGAAGCTAAAAGAAGATGGATATAAGGTAGATAAAAGGTAGCTAGAAAGTACATAAAAGGTAAACAAAGTAAATAAAAGGCCAACCAGGTAAAATAGATGGTCAAATAAGGTCAACGAAGATAAATAGACGGTAGATAAAAGGTAGCTAGAAAGTACATAAAAGGTCAACAAAGTAAAATAGAAATTAAATCAAAGTTAAACAAGGTAAAATATATGGTGAAAATGGTGAAATAAGGTAAACAGAATCTAAAAGAAGATGAATAAAAGGTAGCTGGAAAGTACATACAAGGTCAACAAAGTTAAATAGATGGTGAAGATGGTCAAATGAGTTAAAATAAGGTAAACCAAAGCTAAAAGAAGATGAATAAAAGGTAGCTAGCAAGTACATAAATGGTAAACAAAGTTAAATAGATGGTGAAGATGGTCAAATGAGTTACAATAAGGTAAACAGAAGCGAAAAGAAGATGAATAAAAGCTAGCTAGAAAGTACATAAAAGGTAAACAAAGTTAAATGGAAGGTAAAGATGGTCAAATAAGTTAAAATAAGATGAATAGAATGTAAATAGAAAGTAGATAAAAGGTAAACAAAGTAAAATAGATGAAGATGGTCCAATAAGGTAAACAGAAGCTAAAAGAAAAGTAATAAAAGGTAGCTAAAAAGTACATAAAAGGTAAACAAGGTCAAATAGAAGGTAAATAAAAGGTATAGAAAGTGAAGAAAAGGTCAAAGAAGATAAATATAAGTAAAATAAAAGATACCAAAAATAAAATAAAAGGTCAACGACGTTCAATAGAAGGTAAAGATGGTCAAATAAGGTCAACAGAAACTAAAAGAAGATGAATAGAAGGTAGATAAAAGGTGGTTAGAAAGTACATAAAAGGTAAACAAAGTTCAATAGAAGGTAAATATAATCAAACCATTGTATTCTGTTTTTATTTACGAATTACACAACGTGCCAACTTCACTGGTTCTGGGTTTTGTAAAATAATGGATGTATGAATAAAATAATGAAATATAAATAAAATAATGGGTAGATTAATAAAATAATGAAATATTAATCAAATAATGGATAGATAAATAAAATAATGAAATATGAGTAAAATAATGAAAGATGATTAAAATAATAGACGGATGAATAAAATAATGGATAGATTATTAAAATAATGGACAAATGAATTATGAAAGCTGAATAAAATAATGACAGATGAATAAAATAATGGATAGATGAATAAAATAATGAAAGATGAATAAGATAGTGGCTAGATGAATACAATTCTGAAAAGATGAATAAAATAGTGGCTAGATGAAGAAAATTATGAAAGATTAATAAAATAATGGACGGATGAATAAAATAATGAAAGATTAATAAAATAAGGGATAGATTATTAAAATAATGAAAGATGAGTAAAATAATGGATAGATGAATAAAATAGGTAAATGAATACAATAATGAAAGATTAATAAATTAATGGATAGATTAATAAAAAAAATTGATAGATTATTAAAATTATGAAAAATTCATAAAAAATGGATAGATTATTAAAATAATGACAGATTAATACAATAATGGAAAGATGAATAAAACAATGAAAGATCAATCAAATATTGAAAGATGAATCAAATAATGAAAAATTAATCAAATAATGGACAGATGAAAACAATAATGAAAGATTAATAAACCCACAAGTCCCGCCGCGTCCCGGCAGTGTCCGGGGGTGCCTGACATGTCCACAGCTCACCCAGCAAAGTCGCACTGTGAGTGGGGGGAAAAGTTGGAAAAGTGAAGAAAATTCCCGAAAAAGTTCAAAAATCACACCCAGGTTTGAGTCCCACAAGTCCCGGCAGTGTCCAGGGGTGCCTGACATGTCCACAGCGCACCCAGCAAAGTCGCACTGTGAGTGGGGGAAAAAGTTGGAAAAGTGAAGAAAAGTCCCGAAAAATGGATAGATTATTCAAATAATGAAAGATTAATCAAATAATGGATAGATTATTAAAATGATGGATAGATTATTCAAATAATGAAAGATTAATCAAATAATGGATACATGAATACAATATTGGATAGATTATTACAAACCCAAAAACCAGTGAAGTTGGCACTTTGTATAAGAATACAATGATTTGCAAATCCTTTACAACCTTTATTCAATTGAATAGACTGCAAAGACAAGATACTTAATGTTCGAACTGGGAAACGTTTATTGCAAATATTAGCTCATTTGGAATTTGATGCCCGCAACATGTTTCAAAAAAGCTGGCACAAGTGGCAAAAAAGACTGACAAAGTTGAGGAATGGTCATCAAACACTTATTTGGAACATCCCACAGGTGAACAGGCTAATTGGGAACAGGTGGGTGCCATGATTGGGTATAAAAGCAGCTTCCATGAAATGCTCAGTCATTCACAAACAAGGATGGGGCGAGGGTCACCACTTTGTGAACAAATGCATGAGCAAACAGTTTAAGAACAACATGTCTCAACAAGCCATTGAAAGGAATTTAGGAATTTCACCATCTATGGTCTGTAATATCATCAAAAGGTTCAGAGAATCTGGAGAAATCACTGCACGTAAGCAGCAAGGCTGAAAACCAACATCGAATGTCCGTGACCTTTGATCCTTCAGGCGGTACTGTATCAAAAAGCGACATCAGTTTGTAAAGGATATCACCACATAGGCTCAGGTACACTTCAGAAAACCACTGTCAAAAGTTGGTTGCTACATCTGTAAGTGCAAGTTAAAACTCTACTATGCAAAGCAAAAGCTACAACACCCAGAAACGCCACCGGCTTCCCTGGGCCCCGAGTTCATCTAAGATGAACTGATGCAAAGTGTAAAAGTGTTCTGTGGTCTGACGAGTCCACATTTCAAATTGTTTTTGGAAACTGTGGACGTCGTGTCCTCCGGACCAAAGAGGAAAAGAACCATCCGGATTGTTCTAGGCGCAAAGTGTAAAAGCCAGCATCTGTGATGGTATGGGGGTGTATTAGTGCCCAAGACATGGGTAACTTACACATCTGTGAAGGCGCCATTAATGCTGAAATGGACATACAGATTTTGGAGCAACATATGTTGCCATCCAAGCAACGTTATCATGGATGCCCCTGCTTATTTCAGCAAGACAATGCCAAGCCACGTGTTACAACAGCGTGGCTTCATAGTAAAAGAGTGCGGGTACTAGACTGGCCTGCTTGTAGTCCAGACCTGTCTCTCATTGAAAATGTGTGGCATATGAAGCCTAGAATACGACAACGGACTGTTGAACAACTTAAGCTGTACATCAAGCAAGAATGGGAAATAATTCCACCTGAAAAGCTTAAAAATTGGTCTCCTCAGTACCCAAATGTTTACTGAGTGTTGTTAAAAGGAAAGGCCATGTAACACAGTGGTAAAAATGCCCCTGTGCCAACTTTTTTGCAACGTGTTGCTGCCATTAAATTCAAAGTTAATGATTATTTTCAACAAAAAATTTTGTTTCTCAGTTCGAACATTAAATATTTTGTATTTGCCGTGTATTCAATTGAATATAAGTTGAAAATGATTTGCAAATCATTGTATTCTGTTTTTATTCACAAATTACACAACGTGCCAACTTCACTGGTTTTGGGTTTTGTAAAATAATGGATAGATATGAAAGATGAATAAAATAATGAAAAATGAATACAATAATTAAAGAGGAATAAAATCATGAAAGATGAATCAAATAATGGATAGATGAATAAAATAACGAAAGAAGAATCAAATAATGAAAGATGAATACAATAATAAAAAATTAATCAAATAATAGCTAGTTGCAACCCTAAAAGGATTGCCATGATTTAGCAGGAAGTCCCGCCTACTTGCTATATCCAAAGCATGGTCGAGATTCCAGCTAATGTTCTGGGAGTCACATTTTCCTTCTTGTCCGCAGTCGGAACCGGTCAGGATCCAGGTCCAGGCTCCTCCTAAACAGGAAGTTAAGGTCTCCACCAATGGCAGCGCTCAGATCTTTCACATCCAGCCAATGGTGGGCCAGCAGGGCCAGCAGTTGTTCCTGCAGCAAAACCTGGGAGACCCCCCCATCCAGCTGCTGCTCCAGAGTCCCGGGTCGCTGCTCCCGCTGGTCCACAAGCTGCCGGCGCAGACGTCCTCCGCCGTGGTTGCTGCTGCGCCTCACAAGCACGTGTCTTCCCCCGCCAAGACTCCGCCCACCCCTACCGCCAAATTTGCAAGTGTGTCTCTGATCAAAACCCCTGCAAACAGCACAGTGGCGACCCCCGTCAAAAGTCCACTTGGTCCGGCAAAGACCGGCGATCCAGTCCCCGCCCAACATGTGGGGGCTCCGCCCCCGGCGGCCAAGGATGGCGAGAAAGAAAAAGTGAAAAAGAGCAAGAAGAGAGACAAAAAAGCTGCCAAAGTCCAGACCAGGTCTGGTCGGGTGTCCAGACCTCCAAAGTATAAAGCCAAGGACTACAAGTTCATCAAGACCGAAGACTTGGCTGAGAGCCACCAGTCGGACTCTGACGATTACTCTGACATGAGTATGGAAGAGGAGGAGAGGAAGGACAACTCCGCCCCTGACGCCGCCATGTCCCTCACCTACGGCCACAAGTCCCGGTCCCACCGCTGCCAGACCTGCGACAAGGCCTACATCGGCCCCGGGGGTCTCAACCGTCATTACAAGCTCAACCCCAGCCACGGGGAGCCGTCCTGCGACACGCCGCACCCCCTCAGCGACGACGAGCGATCGCCGGGTCCCGCCGAAGAAGAGCCCAGCGAGGAGAAGGCTGTCGTCGTGGCTACCAGCAGGGTAGGAACCTGTTGCTAATTGTTAGCGCCGCATGCTAATTACCTCATTGTCCCCTCAGGACCCGCTCGCTTCCGGGGGATTCCGAGGCCTCCACCACCGGGGTGTCGGCAGGCCCCGGGGGCGGGGAAGGGGAAGGGGACGAGGACGACCATTGGGACCGCCCACCAAGGTAACGCTGCCGTCTCTGGAATGATTTGACCCGGACTCTAAAACTACTTCCTGTCAAAGTTCCCTCAGGTGTCGGGCGGGCTAATCAGGAGGGGTGGGCGCCGCGGGCGGCCACCCAAGCTCAGCGTTGCCATGGCGACTGCCGAGCAGCAGGTGGAAAGGAGACGAGAACGACTGCAGGAGGTTGGACCTCAGAGTCACCTGGTTGCCCTCCCAAACCTGTTCCTTGACTCTCTCTCTCTCTGTGTGTGTGTGTGTGTGTGTGTGTGTGTGTGTGTGTGTGTGTGTGTGTGTGTGTGTGTGTGTGTGTGTGTGTGTGTGTGTGTGTGTGTGTGTGTGTGTGTGTGTGTGTGTGTGTGTGTGTGTCAGCTTGTGGAGCAGTGTGAAGACGAGGAGCTGATGGACATTGTTCTTCCTCGTTTGACCAAAGTCTTAAGTGTCTGGGAAATGCTGCTGGCCAAGGTACATACATGCAGACATACATACACACACACAGACTTTGAGGTTATATTTAGGGAGGCACCAAAGGAGCTCCGCCTCCACAAGCCCAGAAAGCGAACATGGCGTCCAAACAAGTTGTTTCCAACTCTTGTCATTTATATCTCACTCTGCCGCTAAGGCTTCTGGGTAATGTAGTTACCAGCGGACCTCCAGGACTAAGCTTGAGTCCTGAAAGAGGCCACGCTACACATCTCGGGTCTTGTCGCCTCCAGGTGGAGCGCGGCGGTCCGGCTCGCAGCTATTTCCCCGATATCTACCGAGAGTTTGAGTCCCTGCAGGCGCAGGTGAGGCAAGCCGCCCAGGATTACATCGTGGCTCCGGTGGGCGGGGCCACACCCCTGGAGATCAGGAACATTGAGGTGAGCATCTCTGGCGGACACCAAGTCACAAGGAGTCCAACTCTAATGCTAATGCTAACTGGCAGGTGGCCAGATGTCTAGGCATCCTGGATGAGGTGAACAGGATGAAGGTCCTTCCCGGAGCTAGTCCCAGTCCCAGTGTCAGCAACAAGAACAGCCGATACTTGGAGGTAATATATATTTTTGGCTGCCTTCTGTATCGTAAAAAGCGGCTAACACCAGGTGGCTAACAAGGTTTTTGCCAAGGTCTTTGTTTCTGATGGCGAGCTAGCAAAAGTAGGCAAGACAACTTAATTTATATAGCCCGTTTACAACTATTTTTGAATTGGACCAAAGTGCTTTACAGGTTAAAAAGCATAGAGCAAAAAACTAAACAAAACAAACAAAGGACATAAACAATGCATAAGCTAAACAAGATAGTGCAAAAGAAATACAGTGAAAGGGTTCGGATAAAAAGTAAAATTGCAAGATAAAAATAATGAAATAATAAAAGTGCGACAAATTGGGGGGAAAAACTCAATCTAAAGCGTGGGGGGGGCGACTAGAAATGGTGGCCTAGTGGGCGGGCTCAGCTCTCAGGTTAAAGGCCAGCAAGAAGAGATAGGTCTTAAGAAGGGTTTTGAAGACCCCCAGGCTCTGGGCTGACCTAATGTGGAGGGGAAGGCTGTTCCAGAGCTTAGGGGCGGCAACGGAGAAGGCTCTGTCCCCTCTTGTCTTTACCCTTGATCTGGGGACCGCCAGCAGCAGTTGGTCAGCTGACCTTAGGGCTCTAGACGAGGTATGATGGTGCAGAAGCTCGGTCAGGTATTGTGGGGCCAGGCCATTTAGAGATTTAAAAACAATTAAAAGTCATTTAAAATCAATGCGGTGACGGACAGGGGGCCAGTGGAGTGAGGCAAAGTATGTAAAGACAAGATGAAAAAAAGGGAGATGGATCAGCCCGCCCACAAGCAGGAAAGTGGAACATGTATTCACCCAAAAGGGATTGTTGATGTTGTTGTTGTTGTCGGAGAGGACATATGAAGTACACCTACTTAGCATTGTACACCAGGAAAACTCTGATATTTGGATCTTGATTTCTCAGTCACATTTTGGTGCTGAAAGACACAACATCCCGGATGCTTGCAGTAGTTTGTTTCACGTTGTCTTCATGTTCTAAATGATCACAACATGAAATGTCCATTATTCATCATCAAGAATGTAAATGGTAAATGGGTTATACTTGTATAGCGCTTTTCTACCTTCAAGGTACTCAAAGCGCTTCGACACTAATTCCACATTCACACACTGATGGAGGGAACTGCCATGCAAGGCCCTAACCACGACCCATCAGGGGCAACGGTGAAGGGTCTTGCTCAAGGACACAACGGACGTGACAAAGTTGGTAGAAGGTGGGGATTGAACCAGGAACCCTCAGGTTGCTGGCACGGCTACTCTCCCAACCGCGCCACACCGTCCCCGAAGATCATATCCATCATCAAAAATATAACATTCATGAGGAAAAGATAATATTGTATTCATAATTATAAGGATTAAATTAGATTCTTGATGAAATATATAACGTTATATTCATAATCAAAATGATAAAAGTACATTAATGACAAATATAAAGTTATATTCATAATCAAACATTTAAAAACATATTAATAATGACAAATATTAAGTTATATTCATAATCAAAAATATAAAAGCATATTTATAATGACACATAGTTCATAATAAAAAAATATATTAATGACAAATATCAAGTTATATTCATAATCAAAAATATAAAAGCATATTAATGACACATATAAAGTTATATTCATAATATAAAAATATGTTAATGACAAATATAGTTATATTCATAATCAAAAATATATTAATAATGACAAATGTAAAGTTATATTCATAATCAAAAATATAAAAGCATATTGACAAATTTAAAGTTATATTCATACCGGTAATCAAAATATAAAAACATTCTTAATGACATTTTCATAATGAAAAGTATAAAAGCATATTAATGACAAATAGTTATATTCATAATCAAAAATATATTAATAATGACAAATATAAAGTTATCTTCATAATCAAAAATATAAGAGCATATTAATGACAAATATAAAGTTATTTTGATAATGAAAAGTATAAAAGCATATTATTAATGACAAATAGTTCTATTCAGAATCAAAAATACAAAAACATGACAAATATAGTTATATTCATAATCACAAATACAAAAACATAATAATGACAAATATAAAGTTCTATTCAGAATCAAAAATACCAAAACATGACAAATATAAAAGCATATTAATAATGACAAATATAAAGTTAAATTCATAATCAAAAACATATTGACATTCATAATCAAAAATATAAAAACATATTGACAAATATTACGTTATATTCATAATCAAAAATATAAAAGCATATTGACAAATATAAAGTTATATTCATAATCAAAAAGATACTTATTTTTATAATCAGTTATATTTATGAAGAAAAAGTTATATTCAAAGAAATGCCATTTTATTTATAATCACAAAGACAAGACTGTATTCATGTTAAAAAAGATACAATTATTTTCATAATCAAAAAGTTATTTATGATAAAAAGCTAGTTATATTTGAGGTTATATTCTCAGCTGCATTTGGGCGATAGGCAGGGTACACCCTGGACAAGTCGCCACCTCATCGCAGGGCCAACACAGATAGACAGACAACATTCACACACTAGGGCCCATTTAGTGTTGCCAATCAACCTATCCCCAGGTGCATGACTTTGGAGGTGGGAGGAAGCAGTCACGGGGAGAACATGCAAACTCCACACAGAAAGATTGAACTCAGGACCTTCATATTGTGAGGCACATGCACCTTGTGCCACATAGTTATATTCATAATCAAAAATATAAAGTTATATTTAGGATGAAAAATATACAATTATATTCATAATCAAAAAGTTTATTTTTATCATGAAAAATATACAATTATTTTCTTATGTTAAAAAATATCTTGTATTGATAATTAGTTATTTATGATTCATAATCAAAAAGTTAGTCTTATTAATGTTGAAGAATATAAAGTTGTATTTATGGTGAAGAATATAAAGTTGTATTTATAATGAATATGAGTTATATTTATGATGAATAAAATAGTTATATTTATGATTAAGAGATTTATTATAAAAAAGAGTTATATTTATAATAAAAAAGGTACCGTAGTTGTATTCATGATGAATACGAGTTATATTTATAATCAAAAATGTAGTTATATTTATCAATCAATCAATCAATGTTTATTTATATAGCCCTAAATCACAAGTGTCTCAAAGGGCTGCACAAGCCCCAACGACATCCTCGGTACAGAGCCCACATAAGGGCAAGGAAAAACTCACCCCAGTGGGACGTCGATGTGATTGACTATGAGAAACCTTGGAGAGGACCGCATATGTGCGTAACCCGCCATTTATGATGAATAAGATAAAGTTATATTTATAATCAAAAATGTAGATATATTTGTGATGAAAAAGTTATATTTATTATCAAAAAGGTTGTTAAATTTATGATAAGAAAGTTATTTATAATCAAAAAGGTAGTTATATTTATTATCAAAAAGGTACCGTATTTTTCGCACTATAAGCCGCCCCGGGTTATTAGCCGCACCTTCAATGAATGGCATATTTCAAAACTTTGTCCACCTATAAGCCGCCCCGGACTATAAGCCGCGCCTACGCTGCGCTAAAGGGAATGTCAAAAAAACAGTCAGATAGGTCAGTCAAACTTTAATAATATATTAAAAACCAGCGTTCTAACAACTCTGTTCACTCCCAAAATGTACGCAAATGTGCAATCACAAACATAGTAAAATTCAAAATAGTGCAGAGCAATAGCAACATAATGTTGCTCGAACGTTAATGTCACAACACACAAAATAAACATAGCGCTCACTTTCTGAAGTTATTCTTCATTCGTAAATCCTTCGTCTTCGGTGTCCGAATTGAAAAGTTGGGCAAATGTGGGATCCAAAATGGCCAGTTCCGTCTCGTCGAAGTCATCGGAGTCAGTGTCGCTGTTGTCCAGCAGTTCTGTGAATCCTGCCTTCTGGAAAGCTCGGACCACAGTTGTGACCGAAATATCTGCCCAGGCATTTACGATCCACTGGCAGATGTTTGCGTCGTCTGGCGCTGTCTCCCTGTCTTAGTGAAGGTGTGTTCGCCTTCTGTCATCCATTGTTCCCACGCAGTTAGCAGTCTAGCTTCGAATGCCCTGTTGACACCAATATCTAGCGGCTGGAGGTCTTTTGTCAATCCACCCGGAATGACGGCGAGTATTGAATTAAGCGCGTAAGCGTGTCTCTTAATGTGATGTTATGAGCTAGCAAATATAACAACTACACTACCCAGCATGCAACGATAGTTACGAGCATGCGCGGTAGCCCTGAGAAGCGTTGTTGTATGCTGGCAGTTAGAATGTGGTTATGAGCACGCTGTGAGTAAACGTTGAGAACTCAGTTAACACGCCTCGTCTGCATTATTTATAATTAGACAGACAACACACTTAATAGGAGCCATTTTGGGGTCTTTACACAAACACACAAATGGAAATGAAACGTCACATATCCCAGCATGCACCGCGCGCTTCTTCTTCTTCCGGGGGCGGGTGGTTGCTTACAGTAGAAGAAGAAGCGCTTCCTGTTCTATGGGGGCGGGTGCTTACCTTGACGGTTGCTTGCGTAGAAGAAGAAGCGCTTCCTGTTCTACCGGGAAAAAAGATGGCGGCTGTTTACCGAAGTTGCGAGAACGAAACTTTATGAAAATGAATCTTAATATTTATCCATATATAAAGCGCACCGGGTTAAAAGCCGCACTGTCAGCTTTTGAGTAAATTTGTGGTTTTTAGGTGCGGCTAATGGTGCGGAAAATACGGTAGTTATATTTATGATGAATAAGATAGTTATATTTATAATAAAAAAAAGGTAGTTATATTTATGATGAATAAGATAGTTATATTTATAATAAAAAAGGTAGTTATATTTGATGAATAAGATAGTTATATTTATAATTAAAAAGTGTTTTGAGATTGTTCATAGTCAACAAAATACATCCTATGTCATTAGTGATACTAGACTGATAACAATCATTCAAAGAAACCATGTGGAGGACTGAAAAAACAATTTAGTAATCAACCAACATCACACTATTCACTACAGGAATTTACACTTCCTGTGTGACTGCCCGTTGTGAGTCTAAATGGAATGTCCAGGGTGAGTGGAGTGTGGGGGTGTTGGAACGCTTCCAATCAGATGACAGATGGTGTATGGAGAGGGTTATATGTTGCCCATCCATTGTCAATGGGGGGAAATCTCGGGAAAGGGAAAATATGTTTTATGTTGGATATATGTGGAGTAGTGTGTGGATGGTTGAAAGGTTGAAATCGGGTTTAAAAAATGAGAAATTTTCTCATTCATTTGAATGGGAATTTGCTGGAATTTTTTAAAATATTGATCCTAAGACAATTGTCCTAGATGATATGAATGGGTTGGTGTTGGAATTTTTAGAATCGGTTGAGAACTGTTGACGTAGTAACAGTTTGAATCGAGAATGAGTATTTCGGAATTCCTGGAATTTAGGGTTAAATGGGAGTTTGTACAAAAAATAAAAGAAGGATGTTTGTTGTCCCAACTAAGAGGCATGTTTTGATGGTGGAATGGTTGAAAAATGTGGACTGAAACTTTCCAGAAAGAGGTGGAAATAGGGTTTTGGAAAACTGGAAATCTTGGCAATTCCTGGAATTTTTTGTGGGATTATCAGTTTATCAAGTTTGTATATTTCCCTGTCATTGTCAATGGGGGGGGATTCTTGGAAAACTTTGAATCCTGGGTCATCTGGGCTATTTGGGAAGGTGAAGTTTTGTAGCTACCCGAGCCCAAACGTTTTGATTCTGGAACATGGAATGAAAACTGGGAGAAGATGAAGAAGTTGAATATAAAAGATGAATTGTTGTAGAATTTTACGTAACTCTAAACTGTAATACTACAGTGTACTAGTGTACGACTGTGTGGCTAGTGTACTACTGTGTACTAGTATACTAACGTGCACTAGCATACTACTGTGTACTAGCATACTAACGTGCACTAGCATACTACTGTGTACAAGTGTACTACCGTGTGCTAGCATACTACTGTGTACTAGTGTACTACTGTGTACTAGGGCTGGGCGATATAGACGAAAAAGTATATATCTCGATATGTTTTTGCTTGAACTCGATATTCGATATATTTTCAGGTGAAAGTATACAAATAAAGATATTAATTTTTAAGCAAAATTCAGTGAATTTGAAGTGGGTGACAACTGCACTGTAAACAGTCAGTGGCACTCTTATTTAACCCAGTTAGTCAAGATGGGTATTAACAGCACAGAAAATAAACTGTTTAAGTAGCACAGAATTACATAACATAAATAAAATAGAAACATATTCTTTCTACGTAAAATAAGTAACATAGCTGTGCAAATAATACAAATTGTATCAAACTCTGATAAAAAAATAAATTTGCAGGCAGGCACTTTTTAATTCCCAGTCGATGATGTAATGGACTGTCACACACGTAAGGTTCTGGTCAGCGCCAAGTAAGTGACTTGACTTAATTGTGCGGCTATGATCTTCCTCACTCTGGCAGCATTTCTCGTGCCAAATATGCCCGGAACAGTTTGGATTTGGGCTTACATGGTAAACAACTCAAATGTACAGGTAAAAGCCAGTAAATTAGAATATTTTGAAAAACTTGATTTATTTCAGTAATTGCATTCAAAAGGTGTAACTTGTACATTATATTTATTCATTGCACACAGACTGATGCATTCAAATGTTTATTTCATTTAATTTTGATGATTTGAAGTGGCAACAAATGAAAATCCAAAATTCCGTGTGTCACAAAATTAGAATATTACTTAAGGCTAATACAAAAAAGGGATTTTTAGAAATGTTGGCCAACTGAAAAGTATGAAAATGAAAAATATGAGCATGTACAATACTCAATACTTGGTTGGAGCTCCTTTTGCCTCAATTACTGCGTTAATGCGGCGTGGCATGGAGTCGATGAGTTCCTGGCACTGCTCAGGTGTTATGAGAGCCCAGGTTGCTCTGATAGTGGCCTTCAACTCTTCTGTGTTTTTGGGTCTGGCATTCTGCATCTTCCTTTTCACAATACCCCACAGATTTTCTATGGGGCTAAGGTCAGGGGAGTTGGCGGGCCAATTTAGAAGAGAAATACCATGGTCCGTAAACCAGGCACGGGTAGATTTTGCGCTGTGTGCAGGCGCCAAGTCCTGTTGGAACTTGAAATCTCCATCTCCATAGAGCAGGTCAGCAGCAGGAAGCATGAAGTGCTCTAAAACTTGCTGGTAGACGGCTGCGTTGACCCTGGATCTCAGGAAACAGAGTGGACCGACACCAGCAGATGACATGGCACCCCAAACCATCACCCAACCATGCAAATTTTGCATTTCCTTTGGAAATCGAGGTCCCAGAGTCTGGAGGAAGACAGGAGAGGCACAGGATCCACGTTGCCTGAAGTCTAGTGTAAAGTTTCCACCATCAGTGATGGTTTGGGGTGCCATGTCATCTGCTGGTGTCGGTCCACTCTGTTTCCTGAGATCCAGGGTCAACGCAGCCGTCTACCAGCAAGTTTTAGAGCACTTCATGCTTCCTGCTGCTGACCTGCTCTATGGAGATGGAGATTTCAAGTTCCAACAGGACTTGGCGCCTGCACACAGCGCAAAATCTACCCGTGCCTGGTTTACGGACCATGGTATTTCTCTTCTAAATTGGCTAACCCAAAAACGCAGAAGAGTTGAAGGCCACTATCAGAGCAACCTGGGCTCTCATAACACCTGAGCAGTGCCAGAAACTCATCGACTCCATGCCACGCCGCATTAACGCAGTAATTGAGGCAAAAGGAGCTCCAACCAAGTATTGAGTATTGTACATGCTCATATTTTTCATTTTCATACTTTTCAGTTGGCCAACATTTCTAAAAATCCCTTTTTTGTATTAGCCTTAAGTAATATTCTAATTTTGTGACACACGGAATTTTGGATTTTCATTTGTTGCCACTTCAAATCATCAAAATTAAATGAAATAAACATTTGAATGCATCAGTCTGTGTGCAATGAATAAATATAATGTACAAGTTGCACCTTTTGAATGCAATTACTGAAATAAATCAAGTTTTTCAAAATATTCTAATTTACTGGCTTTTACCTGTATGTTTTATCCAGGCGCATACATTTGTCCAAATGTGGCCAAATAGACGCATTGTGGGTTACCAGGACGTCGTCTACATCGCTAAAAGAAACATTTAAGGAAGAGAATCCCTCTGCCATCTTCCACTAGTTTTTTTTAATATATAAATCGCCCGCTTGAACATTGTCATCATTTGGGATGTCTGTTGTGATTTCATTTCCTGGTTCCATTACCCGCCCAATCCTGCCTCTGATTGGCCTGTCCCTAATAATCTCAACTAATCGTCACTCGTCATAGTAAACAACCAACCAATCATGGATGTTCTTATATATGTCTTGGAAGGGGAGGGGTTTAGTAGCCCATGAGAGGGAGTGGGGAGCGGCGGAGAATCAAGGAACACAACAAATAAGCGGTGTTTGGTCATTTTAACGTGAAATAAATTATATCGATATCGCAATATTTTCTTAATTCATATCTTGTTTAAAAATATATCGATATATCTTACAAACTCGATATATCTCCAATCCCTACCATGTACTAGCATACTACTGTGTGCAATAGCGTACTACTGCATCAAGTCATAAAAATGGGGTCCCACTTTTTTGTAAGCGTTTTAAAAACAAATGATAAATGTATGCATTATCCTGTTATATCGCACATTCTATATTGTGTTTTGGAAAAAGGTTGTCATAAACGTTACTTAATTCATTAAAAAAATAATACTAAATAAATCAAATTTTTATGCATATGTAAACTTATTCAGTTATAAACATTCATTCACTTTCTTCTTTCCTTTGTGGATCTAAACTTTACCGCTGCCGGTATTTTTTTCTATATTTTCATTTAACAAGTTGTAGGTGTGTTTATTTCAGTAAAAAGTGTTTTGCTTCGGTCATGAAATGATGATGCCAGGACATACATGCATATGACACATTTCATTGATTATTCTAACCTGTATGTAGATCATTTCTGTCGTTTAAAAACCGCCACATCCACACTTTCATGGCAAATAATGCCAACAAACTTAGAATTTGGCGAGTTAGTTTCAATGTCATTTAATACTATGGACTGGACTCTCACAATATTATGTCAGACCCACTCGACATCCATTGCTTTCGGTCTCCCCTAGAGGGGGGGGGTTACCCACATATGCGGTCCTCTCCAAGGTTTCTCATAGTCATTCACATCGACGTCCCACTGGGGTGAGTTTTTCCTTGCCCGTATGTGGGCTTTGTACCGAGGATGTCGTTGTGGCTTGTGCAGCCCTTTGAGACACTTGTGATTTAGGGCTATATAAATAAAGATTGATTGATTGATTGAATACAGTGGCCTCTAGCATTTCATCTCTGGCTTTCTGATGGCCATAAGCTGTGTGTTCCCCTTTAAGAATGGCAATATATGGGGTGAGTGACGTGTGTAAGTGAGTGGGCAAGTTAGGAGAGGGAGCGCTAGCATGTTCAGGAGTGTTAATAGCATGGTGGATGTCCGCTTGGCTTTGTGGAAAACATAAATAAAGAGTTGTAACAAATCGACGGCCTCGTCATTCCGACCAATGAGCGGAACTGTAGGGACTAGAGATGCGCGGATAGGCAATTTATTTCATCCGCAACCGCGGCAGAAAGTCGTCAACCATCCGCCATCCACCCGATGTAACGTTTGATCAGAACTGCATCCGCCCGCCATCCGCCCGTTGTTATATATCTAATATTAATTAAATAAAAAAAAAAAGGGTGAAAACTACGCGAATTGCACCTTGTGCAGACAAGATTTTTCGATCAGACACGGAGGAATTAGTGATGTAAAAGACCACGTTGGGACAAAAGAACACAAGTCTAATGCCGTTGCTAGCGATACAAGTGGAAAACTTTCAACGTTTTTCGTCGCCCAAACAGATTCTTTGGATGTGATAAATGCCGAAGTTTTATTTACGGAGGCAATAATTGAGCATGGACTTCCAATCGCACTGGCTGATCACATGGAACAGTTAATAATGTAATGCAACCTTTAAAAATCATTACGCGGTGATCGCGATCCCAAAAATAAACTTTTCTTGCATGATAATGTCCAGAAAAATTCGCTTTATATTACTATAGAGTCCTTTTAACGAATGAGTTTGATGGTTTATCACAAACCTTAAATGAAAGAAGTCCTTTGTTCTCCTGCAGCATGGCCTTGCTTCGTGTTTGGTGCGCCATCCTGTCGGCTGTATTTCACAGCAAGACATACTGTTAAAAGTGTTTATACTATTTATACTTTCAATTAACAAATTGAAGTCTTGTGAAAGGTTGACAGGATAACTGGCATTAACTGTCAAAATAATTTCAAACTATTGAAGTTAGCTTACAGAATAAACATGTCAATCAACCCATATGATTTTTGCTGTAATATTTTTGTTTTGAAAAGTCACTGTGACTGATAGAAAAGTGATGGTTTTAGCAACATTTTAACCTGTCTGAATGCTAATAATCATTTTGCGAGCAAGCAGGTAAGCTGCGCGGGCGGAGCGCGCGGAGTGACCCATGTTACGAGCCCCCGGCCACGGGGGTGGCGGGCAGGTAAGCTGCTTACCTGCTGCGCGTGACGCCGGCCGCGGCGAAAGCGGACGAGGCGGGGTGTCGGTGCGGTGGGCGCGGTAGTGACCCTGGACGTGCGTCGGGCCCTTCTCGCGGATCGCCTCAGCTACGGCTCCCGGTGGGGCCCTCTCGGGGGAAGGAGCCTCGGTCCCGGACCCCGGCGAGGCGTCCCTCCGCTCCGTAAAAGTGTCCATCCCTTTTTTTTTTCTTCTTCTGTTGTGGCATATGCAGCAGGTGCCTGCTCGTTTTTCGTATGTGGGTAACAACATTTAACTATGTATATATATTTCCCAATTGGTTTAACTGCCACCCGCAAAAAAAAAACAAAAAAAAAAAATCTAATTAATCCGCCCGACCCGACCCGCGAGCGGATAAAATCTTATTTATTTAAATTTCATCCGCCCGATCCGCGGATAATCCGCGGACTCCGCGGTTGTGTCCGCAAACCGCGCATCTCTAGTAGGGACCCAAATTGGAGGGTGTTTCTTGGTGCCTGGTGAGGCTGGATCTTTGAAAATCAGTGTACCTGGTCGTATAGGTGTTTCTCTTAGTCCGTTTACATGGCGTGCAAAACATCTTTCCATCGTCACTTTTCATTGATGCTTCGCTTCTTGGCTTTATTGCTTGCCATGACCAAAACAATAACATGGGGGGAGTCCTAATACCGGAAATGCAGTATTTGTGATGGATAAAACTTTCGGCGAATCAAAATTTTAAGAACTTGTACCGGAAAGTTAATTACTTTGAAGTCGACCAATAAAAACGCAATACACGGGCACGGAAATTTGACTCTGCAAATATAAACAAAACATTGTTTTGACACGGAGAAGGCAGGGTCGGTAAAAAAAATAAAATAGAGAAACCGTGTCCCGGGGGACAGGCAGACTTCCGAAAATGCTCGTCCTTTCTGATTTCAATGCGTAAAGAGACACAAAAAGTGCGTTAACGCCAACACTGACTGTGTACTAGTGTACCGTATTTTCCGCACTATAAGGCGCACCGGATTATTAGCCGCACCGTCAATGAATTACATATTTCATAACTTTGTCCACCAATAAGCCGCCCCGGACTATAAGCCGCGCCTACGCTGCGCTAAAGGGAATGTCAAAAAAACAGTCAGATAGGTCAGTCAAACTTTAATAATATATTAAAAACCAGCGTTCTAACAACTCTGTTCACTCCCAAAATGTACGCAAATGTGCAATCACAAACATAGTAAAATTCAAAATAGTGCAGAGCAATAGCAACATAATGTTGCTCGAACGTTAATGTCACAACACACAAAATAAACATAGCGCTCACTTTCTGAAGTTATTCTTCATTCGTAAATCCTTCGTCTTCGGTGTCCGAAGTGAAAAGTTGGGCAAATTTACGATCCACTGGCAGATGTTGGCGTCGTCTGGCGCTGCCTCCTCGTCTTAGTGAAGGTGTGTTCGCCTTCTGTCATCCATTGTTCCCACGCAGTTAGCAGTCTAGCTTCGAATGCCCTGTTGACACCAATATCTAGCGGCTGGAGGTCTTTTGTCAATCCACCCGGAATGACGGCGAGTATTGAATTAAGCGCGTAAGCGTGTCTCTCAATGTGCTGTTATGAGCTAGCAAATATAACAACTACACTACCCAGCATGCAACGATAGTTACGAGCATGCGCGGTAGCCCTGAGAAGCGTTGTATGCTGGCAGTTAGAATGTGGTTATGAGCACGCTGTGAGTAAACGTTGAGAACTCAGTTAACACGCCTCGTCTGCATTATTTATAATTAGACAGACAACACACTTAATAGGAGCCATTTTGGGGTCTTTACATAAACACACAAATGGAAATGAAACGTCACATATCCCAGCATGCACCGCGCGCTTCTTCTACGGGGAAAAAAGATGGCGGCTGTTTACCGTAGTTGCGAGACCTAAACTTTATGAAAATGAATCTTAATATTTATCCATATATAAAGCGCACCGGGTTATAAGGCGCACTGTCAGCTTTTGAGAAAATTTGTGGTTTTTAGGTGCGCCTTATAGTGCGGAAAATACGGTACTACTGTGTGCTAGCATCCTACTGTGTGCTAGCATCCGTGTGCTAGCATCCTACTGTGTGTTATCATACTAGCGTGTGCAGTGCCGGCCCAAGCCTCCATGGGGCCCTAAGCAAAATTTGATTTTGGGGCCCTCTATTTCTGCCAATAATATTGATTGTTGATCATTCACACACCTACTATAAACTCATTGCGGCTCTGGCAGTGTTGTTTACATGATCCTATTGTCAGCCTGGCATGTCTTTACAAATGACATGTCATTTATAAAGATATGGGGGTGGCCCAGTTAAGAACATAAATAATACCAATGAATGAACGAATGATGTCCAGAGTACCACATATAGTTCCTAATCTTCAAATGTAGAAAACATTCAGCTACAAGAGTGGCCTGGGGTTGAACAGTCCAAGTGATAAAGCTTTGTATTTACAGTAAAAGTGTCATCTTGTCTCATCAGTCTTGTACATATTAGTCTTTAATTACTAGTTTATATTTTTAGTTAATTGTTCATATTTAATGTTTACTTTGTACAAAGAGAGCACAGTTTACTGAAGTTAAATTCCATGTGTGTTAAACATAACTGGACAATAAAGCTGATTCTGATTCACTTTATTATTTTTGGTAACAAAAACCTGAAACAGCAATGTGCAAAAATGTTGACCTAAAATTGTGTTTTTGTACAATAATATATCTTTGATCATTTAGAAATCATCAGTCAGACTCCTATATGCAAAAAATAAAAAATAAGAATTTTTTGTTAATTGCTTTTGGGGGCCCCCTGGTGGCCGCGGGGCCCTAAGCAAGCGCTTAGTACGCTTATGCCTTGGGCCGGCTCTGAGCGTGTGCTAGCAGTACTCTGCATGATATTGTATGGACAGTAGAGAAAGGTGGATGGACTTCCATGGTCTGTCTTGTCTCGGTCTCTTTGGTCTTCATCCCTGAGGAACGTTGCATCATGACTGCCATCTCATGGACTGGATGTGGACTTACACAAAACATGTCAACATGTGTGGGAGAGGGAGAAGATGTGTGTGAGCCAATAAGGTTCCTCTGTGATGATGTCATTTGTTTGCTTTTCAGAACTCCAAGATGCTTCCTCCTTCCAAGCGCTTCAAGATGGAGAACAGCGCTCCTCTGCACCACAATGGTACTGACACCACAGGTACTTGTCGCCCTCGTTGTCACGCACAACCTTTGCTAGCCGCTCACCTTCTTCATCTGTGCAGGTGTCAGCCCCGTTACTCCACCCCCGCCCGTGGTCACAGCGCCGCCAGCTGTGACTCCGCCCCCTAGTGTGGTTTCGCCTCCGCCAGCTTCGACTCCAACTCCTAGCGTGGTCTCAACTCCACCAGTTGTGACTTCACCCCCACCAGCTGTGACTCCGCCCCCTAGCGTGGTCGCAGCGCCGCCAGCTCCGACTCCACCTCCACCTCACGACTCATCCTGGTGAGGTTCGCTTCCGATGAGCTGACGGTTCCTGGCAGGTTTCTGATGTCTTGGATTCTTATCTTACAGCTCCACCGGGCCTGAACAGGCTCCTCCCCCTGCCACGCCCATGGAGGTGACTGCCGGTGAGAATGAGGAGGCCCCGCCCACAGAGGAGGCAGATAAGTCAGCCTGGACAGTCCAGAACGTGAGCCAGACCACCTCAGAAGACCCGACGGAGTCCTGCCAGACCAAAGAACTGGAAGAGGGCGAGGAGATCTACATCCAGACCGAAGGCATGACGGTCCAGCTGGCGGAGCCCGGACAAGAAGGCATCGTCATTGTCAACGGCCCCGACGGGACCACCATGCACATCCAGACCCCGGAAGGCGTCCCCCTGGAGGCGGTCCAGGCCCTGCTGGGCATCGAAGGCTCCAAAAGCACCTGAGAGGTCACCTTGAGTTTGGACTTAATTTATTTCATCCTGGGTGTGGATGAGATCATGTTGATATGTAGATAAGACTATTTTATTACCTTTTATTACTTCCTGCTTTGCAATAAAAGTCCTCCTCAAAGAGCACGCCTCTTCCTGCCCCTCACAGCGCCCGGTGACCCGTCTCCAACAACATGGCCTCCAGCGCCACTCTGCCCGCCGCCGCCATCTTGGGCTGGTGCAGCCAACACGACAGGTAGACCAGGCTCAGGTCCGGGGTCGCACTGTGGGCCACTTCCTGTTGGACCATGCGCTTCACACGCAGCTCCTCGCTGAAGCACCTCAGCAGCACGCCGCTCTGCTGCTCTGGAATAACAACAACAATACTAGTTGGAGTATTTGTGTAATACCAGTAGTAGTACTCAAAACAACAATACTACTTCATACCAGTAGTAGTACCACCAAAACAACTACAATACTACTTCATACCAGTAACAGTACTCAAAACAATACTATTATACTGTACATACTACATATTAGTAGTACTCAAAACAACAATAATACTACTTCGTACCAGTAGTAGTACTCAAAACAATACTACTTCATAACAGTAGTAGTACTCAAAACAATACTACTTCATACCAGTAGTTGTACTACCAAAACAACTACAATACTACTTCATACCAGTAGTTGTACTACCAAAACAACTACAATACTTCTTCATACCAGTAGTACGACTACCAAAACAACACTACTTCATAGTAGTATTACTGAAAACAACTACAATACTATTTCACAGGAGTAGTAGTACTCGAAACAATACTACTTCACAGAAGTAGTAGTACTCGAAGCAATACTACTTCATACCAGTAGTAGTACCACCAAAACAACTACAATACTACTTCATACCAGTAACAGTACTCAAAACAATACTATTATACTGTACATACTACATATTAGTACTCAAAACAATAATACTACTTTGTACCAGTAGCAGTACTCAAAACAATACTATTATATATACTACATATTAGTAGTACTCAAAACAACAATAATACTACTTCGTACCAGTAGTAGTAGTAGTACTCAAAACAATACTACTTCATAACAGTAGTAGTACCACCAAAACAACTACAATACTACTTCATACCAGTAACAGTACTCAAAACAATACTATTATACTGTACATACTACATGTAAGTAGTACTCAAAACAACAATAATACTACTTCGTACCAGTAGCAGTACTCAAAACAATACTATTATATATACTACATATTAGTAGTACTCAAAACAACAATAATACTACTTCGTACCAGTAGTAGTACTCAAAACAATACTACTTCATAACAGTAGTAGTACTCAAAACAATACTACTTCATACCAGTAGTTGTACTACCAAAACAACAACAATACTACTTCATACCAGTAGTAGTACCACCAAAACAACTACAATACTACTTCATACCAGTAACAGTACTCAAAACAATACTATTATACTGTACATACTACATATAAGTAGTACTCAAAACAACAATAATACTACTTCGTACCAGTAGCAGTACTCAAAACAATACTATTATATATACTACATATTAGTAGTACTCAAAACAACAATACTACTTCGTACCAGTAGTAGTAGTAGTAGTACTCAAAACAATACTACTTCATAACAGTAGTAGTACCACCAAAACAACTACAATACTACTTCATACCAGTAACAGTACTCAAAACAATACTATTATACTGTACATACTACATATAAGTAGTACTCAAAACAACAATAATACTACTTCGTACCAGTAGCAGTACTCAAAACAATACTACTATATATACTACATATTAGTAGTACTCAAAACAACAATAATACTACTTCGTACCACCAGTAGTAGTAGTAGTAGTACTCAAAACAATACTACTTCATAACAGTAGTAGTACCACCAAAACAACTACAATACTACTTCATACCAGTAACAGTACTCAAAACAATACTATTATACTGTACATACTACATATAAGTAGTACTCAAAACAACAATAATACTACTTCGTACCAGTAGCAGTACTCAAAACAATACTATTATATATACTACATATTAGTAGTACTCAAAACAACAATAATACTACTTCGTACCAGTAGTAGTAGTAGTAGTAGTACTCAAAACAATACTACTTCATACCAGTAGTAGTACCACCAAAACAACTACAATACTACTTCATACCAGTAACAGTACTCAAAACAATACTATTATACTGTACATACTACATATAAGTAGTACTCAAAACAACAATAATACTACTTCGTACCAGTAGCAGTACTCAAAACAATACTATTATATATACTACATATTAGTAGTACTCAAAACAACAATAATACTACTTCGTACCAGTAGTAGTAGTAGTAGTACTCAAAACAATACTACTTCATAACAGTAGTAGTACCACCAAAACAACTACAATACTACTTCATACCAGTAACAGTACTCAAAACAATACTATTATACTGTACATACTACATATAAGTAGTACTCAAAACAACAATAATACTACTTCGTACCAGTAGCAGTACTCAAAACAATACTATTATATATACTACATATTAGTAGTACTCAAAACAACAATAATACTACTTCGTACCAGTAGCAGTAGTAGTAGTACTCAAAACAATACTACTTCATAACAGTAGTAGTACTCAAAACAATACTACTTCATACCAGTAGTTGTACTACCAAAACAACTACAATACTTCTTCATACCAGTAGTACGACTACCAAAACAATACTACTTCATAGTAGTATTACTGAAAACAACTACAATACTATTTCATAGGAGTAGTAGTACTCGAAACAATACTACTTCACAGAAGTAGTAGTACTCGAAACAATACTACTTCATACCAGTGGTAGAACTACCAAAACAACAATACTGCTTCATACCAGTAGTAGTACGACCAAAACAACAAATACTATTTCATACGAGTAGGAGTATACTAGGACACATGTAATAGTATGTGATTAAAGTGCATAACTCATGTACTGGTCAAGTAATAATACATCACATTGTAGTACATGACACATGTAGTACATGATATTGTAGTACATGACATGTAATAATACATCATATTGTAGTACATGACACATGTAATAATCATATCATAGTACATGACATGTACAAATACATCATATTGTAGTACATTACACATGTAATAATACATCATATTATAGTACATTACACATGTAATAATACATCATATTGTAGTACATGACACATGTAATAATACATCATATTGTAGTACATGACACATGTAATAATCATATCATAGTACATGACATGTACAAATACATCATATTGTAGTACATTACACATGTAATAATACATCATATTATAGTACATTACACATGTAATAATACATCATATTGTAGTACATGACACATGTAATAATACATCATATTGTAGTACATGACACATGTAATAATCATATCATAGTACATGACATGTACAAATACATCATATTGTAGTACATTACACATGTAATAATACATCATATTATAGTACATTACACATGTAATAATACATCATATTGTAGTACATGACACATGTAATAATACATCATATTGTAGTACATGACACATGTAATAATCATATCATAGTACATGACATGTACAAATACATCATATTGTAGTACATTACACATGTAATAATACATCATATTATAGTACATTACACATGTAATAATACATCATATTGTAGTACATGACACATGTAATAATACATCATATTGTAGTACATGACACATGTAATAATCATATCATAGTACATGACATGTACAAATACATCATATTGTAGTACATTACACATGTAATAATACATCATATTATAGTACATTACACATGTAATAATACATCATATTGTAGTACATGACACATGTAATAATACATCATATTGTAGTACATGACACATGTATTAATCATATCATAGTACATGACATGTACAAATACATCATATTGTAGTACATTACACATGTAATAATACATCATATTATAGTACATTACACATGTAATAATACATCATATTATAGTATATTACACATGTAATAATACATCATATTGTAGTACATGACACATGTAATAATCATATCATAGTACATGACATGTACAAATACATCATATTATAGTACATTACACATGTAATAATACATCATATTATAGTATATTACACATGTAATAATACATCATATTGTAGTACATGACACATGTAATAATCATATCATAGTACATGACATGTACAAATACATCATATTATAGTACATTACACATGTAATAATACATCATATTATAGTACATTACACATGTAATAATACATCATATTATAGTACATTACACATGTAATAATACATCATATTGTAGTACATGACACATGTAATAATACATCATATTATAGTACATGTCACATGTAATAATACATCATATTGTAGTACATGACACATGTATTAATCATATCATAGTACATGACATGTACAAATACATCATATTGTAGTACATTACACATGTAATAATACATCATATTATAGTACATTACACATGTAATAATACATCATATTATAGTATATTACACATGTAATAATACATCATATTGTAGTACATGACACATGTAATAATCATATCATAGTACATGACATGTACAAATACATCATATTGTAGTACATTACACATGTAATAATACATCATATTATAGTACATTACACATGTAATAATACATCATATTGTAGTACATGACACATGTAATAATACATCATATTGTAGTACATTACACATGTAATAATACATCATATTATAGTACATTACACATGTAATAATACATCATATTGTAGTACATTACACATGTAATAATACATCATATTATAGTACATGACACATGTAATAATACATCATATTGTAGTACATTACACATGTAATAATACATCATATTATAGTACATTACACATGTAATAATACATCATATTGTAGTACATGACACATGTAATAATCATATCATAGTACATGACATGTACAAATACATCATATTGTAGTACATTACACATGTAATAATACATCATATTATAGTACATGTCACATGTAATAATACATCATATTGTAGTACATGACACATGTAATAATACATCATATTATAGTATATTACACATGTAATAATACATCATATTGTAGTACATGACACATGTAATAATCATATCATAGTACATGACATGTACAAATACATCATATTGTAGTACATTACACATGTAATAATACATCATATTATAGTACATTACACATGTAATAATACATCATATTGTAGTACATGACACATGTAATAATACATCATATTGTAGTACATTACACATGTAATAATACATCATATTATAGTACATTACACATGTAATAATACATCATATTGTAGTACATTACACATGTAATAATACATCATATTATAGTACATGACACATGTAATAATACATCATATTGTAGTACATTACACATGTAATAATACATCATATTATAGTACATTACACATGTAATAATACATCATATTGTAGTACATGACACATGTAATAATCATATCATAGTACATGACATGTACAAATACATCATATTGTAGTACATTACACATGTAATAATACATCATATTATAGTACATGTCACATGTAATAATACATCATATTGTAGTACATGACACATGTAATAATCATATCATAGTACATGACATGTACAAATACATCATATTGTAGTACATTACACATGTAATAATACATCATATTATAGTACATTACACATGTAATAATACATCATATTGTAGTACATGACACATGTAATAATACATCATATTGTAGTACATGACACATGTAATAATACATCATATTGTAGTACATGACACATGTAATAATACATCATATTGTAGTACATGACACGTAATAATAATAATACATGCTCGTAGTAGCTGTGTGAAGTGTGGGTGGTTGAAAGGTTGGAATCGGGTAAAAAATGGCGCAACATTCAGACAATTTAGGACATTGTATAACTATGAATACAACCGTTCATTTGAATGGGAATTTCCTGGAAATTGTAGGGAAAAAATGGAATTTTGGAAAATATAGGTAATACAACAATGATCTGAGATGATTTGAATAGGTTGGTGTTGAACTTTTCAAAATGGTTAAAACAATGTTGCCACACGCACTAACCCCTGTGACACCGTGCTGCCTGACCACCAGCCAGAAGACCATCATTGACACCCTCCATGGGAGGGAAGCCACAAAAGTATGTATTACAATTTCTAGAACATGAATAATACATTCTACAACATGTATTAGCACATATTGTAGAACATGTAAAATATTTTCTAGACTATGTATTATATATTCTAGACCATGTATTATCACATATTGTACAACATGTAACACATATTCTAGGACATGTATTATACAGGTAAAAGCCAGTAAATTAGAATATTTTGAAAAACTTGATTTATTTCAGTAATTGCATTCAAAAGGTGTAACTTGTACATTATATTTATTCATTGCACACAGACTGATGCATTCAAATGTTTATTTCATTTAATTTTGATGATTTGAAGTGGCAACAAATGAAAATCCAAAATTCCGTGTGTCACAAAATTAGAATATTACTTAAGGCTAATACAAAAAAGGCATTTTTAGAAATGTTGGCCAACTGAAAAGTATGAAAATGAAAAATATGAGCATGTACAATACTCAATACTTGGTTGGAGCTCCTTTTGCCTCAATTACTGCGTTAATGCGGCGTGGCATGGAGTCGATGAGTTTCTGGCACTGCTCAGGTGTTATGAGAGCCCAGGTTGCTCTGATAGTGGCCTTCAACTCTTCTGCGTTTTTGGGTCTGGCATTCTGCATCTTCCTTTTCACAATACCCCACAGATTTTCTATGGGGCTAAGGTCAGGGGAGTTGGCGGGCCAATTTAGAACAGAAATACCATGGTCCGTAAACCAGGCACGGGTAGATTTTGCGCTGTGTGCAGGCGCCAAGTCCTGTTGGAACTTGAAATCTCCATCTCCATAGAGCAGGTCAGCAGCAGGAAGCATGAAGTGCTCTAAAACTTGCTGGTAGACGGCTGCGTTGACCCTGGATCTCAGGAAACAGAGTGGACCGACACCAGCAGATGACATGGCACCCCAAACCATCACTGATGGTGGAAACTTTACACTAGACGTCAGGCAACGTGGATCCTGTGCCTCTCCTGTCTTCCTCCAGACTCTGGGACCTCGATTTCCAAAGGAAATGCAAAATTTGCATGGTTGGGTGATGGTTTGGGGTGCCATGTCATCTGCTGGTGTCGGTCCACTCTGTTTCCTGAGATCCAGGGTCAACGCAGCCGTCTACCAGCAAGTTTTAGAGCACTTCATGCTTCCTGCTGCTGACCTGCTCTATGGAGATGGAGATTTCAAGTTCCAACAGGACTTGGCGCCTGCACACAGCGCAAAATCTACCCGTGCCTGGTTTACGGACCATGGTATTTCTGTTCTAAATTGGCCCGCCAACTCCCCTGACCTTAGCCCCATAGAACATCTGTGGGGTATTGTGAAAAGGAAGATGCAGAATGCCAGACCCAAAAACGCAGAAGAGTTGAAGGCCACTATCAGAGCAACCTGGGCTCTCATAACACCTGAGCAGTGCCAGAAACTCATCGACTCCATGCCACGCCGCATTAACGCAGTAATTGAGGCAAAAGGAGCTCCAACCAAGTATTGAGTATTGTACATGCTCATATTTTTCATTTTCATACTTTTCAGTTGGCCAACATTTCTAAAAATCCCTTTTTTGTATTAGCCTTAAGTAATATTCTAATTTTGTGACACACGGAATTTTGGATTTTCATTTGTTGCCACTTCAAATCATCAAAATTAAATGAAATAAACATTTGAATGCATCAGTCTGTGTGCAATGAATAAATATAATGTACAAGTTACACCTTTTGAATGCAATTACTGAAATAAATCAAGTTTTTCAAAATATTCTAATTTACTGGCTTTTACCTGTATATTCTAGGACATGTATTATCGTATATTGTAAAACATGTATTATATATTCTAGAACAGTGGTTCTCAACCTGGGTTCGATCGAACCCTAAGGGTTCGGTGAGTCGGCCTCAGGGGTTCGGCGGACCCTCCGCCGCGGAGGTCGAGACACACCCGACTCATCGTGTTAATAAAAACTTCTCCCTATCGGCGTATTATGTATACGGCAACAGCAGAAGTCACACCGATTTGCAGGTGTGTCATTTGTTGTGAGTTCATGCACTGTGTTGGTTTTGTTCTTTGAACAAGGTGATGTTCATGCATGGTTCATGTTGTGCACCAGGACAAAAACATATAACTTTGTCTTGAATTTGAAAAAATATATATATATATATATATTTCACTAAAGAAGGGTTCGGTGAATGCGCATATGAAACTGGTGGGGTTCGGTATCTCCAACAAGGTTCTAGAACATGTATTATCACATATTGTAGAACTGTTATAATATATTCTCAGACATGTATTATCACATATTGTAAAACATCCATCCATTTTCTACCGCTTATTCCCTTTGGGGTCACGAGGGGCGCTGGAGCCTATCTCAGCTACAATCGGGCGGAAGGCGGGGTACACCCTGGACAAGTCGCCACCTCATCGCAGGGCCAACACAGATAGACAGACTAATTCAAGTAATATTTTGATATTGACACATCTCATCTCAAATATAAAAATGTTTTCTCTCAGCACATACTGGAGCTGTGTACCATTTGTCTGTCACAGAATGACATCACACTAAGACATTCAGTGACAGTTTTACAGTTTTTATCAGTGTTTTTTTTTTTTTTAGTTATTTTAAAATGTTGTTACAGTGAAAACCTTTTAAACAAAGTGTTTGCTAGTGAAGTTTTCAGAAATTTGTAGGTGTATTCTTGCTATCGTTTACATTTCCAGAATGCATAATGTTGTTTTTTTATAGAAATGCTTCAATCAATCAATCAATTTTTGGCAGCAGCAAAGTGGCCGTTTGGGTAGATTTTAGCTTTGTAAAGGATATTTCAATAAGTAAACAGTACAGTAGGTACTTGATTTTGATATATGTAATGCTCATAAGGGTATTCTAAGTAATATATGCAGAAATGAGATGTGTCAATATCAAAATATTACTTAATCAATTTTTGGAAGCAGCAAAGGTGTCGTTTGGGTAGATTTTAGCTTTGTAAAGGGTATTTCAACAAGTAAACAGTATAGTAGGTACTTTATTTTGATATGTCAAATGCTCATACAGGTATTCTAGTAAAAATTAAAAAAAAAAATGTTTTCACAAACTCAAAAATGTTTTACAAACTCAAAAAAATGTTTTCACGAACTCATAAATGTTACAAACTCTTTTTTTTTTCACAAACTCAAAAATGTTTCAGAAACTCAATTTTTTTCACAAACTCAAAAAATGTTTCACAAATTCCCCAAAATATTTTTTTGCATTTGTGAAACATTTGTTTGCGTTTCTGAAACATTTTTTTGAGTTTCTGAAACATTATTTTGAGTCAGTGGAATTTTGGCAGTAATTTCACTCCATTAAAAACTCCACAAACTCAAGAAGTGTTTAACAAATTAAAAAAAAAAAAAAGTTTCACAAACTCAAATGTTTCACAAACTCAAAAATGTTTCACAAACTCCCAAAATGTTTCATTAAATCATAAATGTTTCACAAACTCAAAAATGTTTCAGAAACTCAATTTTTTTCACAAACTCAAAAAATGTTTCACAAACTCCCCAAAATATTTTTTTGCATTTGTGAAACATTTGTTTGCGTTTCTGAAACATTTTTTTGAGTTTCTGAAACATTATTTTGAGTCAGTGGAATTTTGGCAGTAATTTCACTCCATTAAAAACTCCACAAACTCAAGAAGTGTTTAACAAATTAAAAAAAAAAAAAAGTTTCACAAACTCAAATGTTTCACAAACTCAAAAATGTTTCACAAACTCCCAAAATGTTTCATTAAATCATAAATGTTTCACAAACTCCCAAATTGTTTCATTAAATCATAAATGTTTCACAAACTCCCAAAATGTTTCATTAAATCATAAATGTTTCACAAACTCCCAAAATGTTTCATTAAATCATAAATGTTTCACAAACTCCAAAATGTTTCATAAACTCAAATGTTTCATAAATGCAAACAAATATTTTGGGGAGTTTGTGGAACATTTTTTTGAGTTTGTAGAACATTTTTTTGAGTTTATGGAACATTTTTTTGAGTTTGTGAAACATTTTTTTGAGTTTCTGAAACATTATTTTGAGTCAGTGGAATTTTGGCAGTAATTTCACTCCATTAAAAACTCCACAAACTCAAGAAGTGTTTAACAAATAAAAAAATAAAAAAAAGTTTCACAAACTCAAATGTTTCACAAACTCCAAAATGTTTCACAAACTCCCAAAATGTTTCATTAAATCATAAATGTTTCACAAACTCAAAAATGTTTCATAAACTCAAATGTTTCATAAATGCAAACAAATATTTTGGGGAGTTTGTGGAACATTTTTTTGAGTTTGTAGAACATTTTTTTGAGTTTATGTAACATTTTTTTGAGTTTGTGAAACATTTTTGAGTTTGTGAAACATTTATTTGAGCTTGTAATGGGGTTTTGGCAGCAATTTCGCACCATTCACTTTGTGTTCAAATCATATTTGAGTTTGTGGATGAAAACATTTTATTCCTAAAATAATCATTAAACATGTTTTATGCGTTGGTACACATTATTTTACAGTACCTCAAATTAAAACCGCATTTTAATGTGATTTTATTAAATATAAGCTATAGTATTTGAGTTTTAAAGACTCCACAAACTGAGTCACCGCTTGTTGTTTCCCAAAACACTGTTGAGAAGCGCGGATGTATACAAGTAATTAAAGAACACAAATAATGATCTACCACTTGAAAGTGTTGTTTAGTAAATGTTAACTTGAAATAAAAGTATTTTAGTATGATACTTTGTTTACTGCAGAATATTTGTGAAGACTAGCAAAAAACAAAATAACTTTTAGAGGAAAATAAGTTGTTCACTTTACCCCCACAAAACATACCAAAAAAGTAGTAAAACCATGGCTATAAGACTGTAGTATGGGTTACCTGTACTGTTGCACCTCCAGTAAACACAATTATAGATATGAACAAAATGACAGTTGTAAGCATATATTACCTCTAGAGATGTCCGATAATGGCTTTTTTGCCGATATTGTCCAACTCTTAATTACCGATTCTGATATCAACCGATACCGATATATATACAGTGGTGGAATTAACACATTATTATGCCTCATTTTGTTGTGATGCCCCGCTGGATGCATTAAACAATGTAACAAGGTTTTCCAAAATAAATCAATAAATAAAAACTTCTCCCTATCGGCGTATTATGTATACGGCAACAGCAGAAGTCACACCGATTTGCAGGTGTGTCATTTGTTGTGAGTTCATGCACTGTGTTGGTTTTGTTCTTTGAACAAGGTGATGTTCATGCATGGTTCATGTTGTGCACCAGGACAAAAACATATAACTTTGTCTTGAATTTGAAAAAATATATATATATATTTTTTTCACTAAAGAAGGGTTCGGTGAATGCGCATATGAAACTGGTGGGGTTCGGTATCTCCAACAAGGTTAAGAACCACTGTTCTAGAACATGTATTATCACATATTTATAATATATTCTCAGACATGTATTATCACATATTGTAAAACATCCATCCATTTTCTACCGCTTATTCCCTTTGGGGTCACGAGGGGCGCTGGAGCCTATCTCAGCTACAATCGGGCGGAAGGCGGGGTACACCCTGGACAAGTCGCCACCTCATCGCAGGGCCAACACAGATAGACAGTAGAGATGCGCGGTTTGCGGACACAACCGCGGAGTCCGCGGATTATCCGCGGATCGGGCGGATGAAATTTAAAAAAATAAGATTTTATCCGCTCACGGGTCGGGTCGGGCGGATTAATTAGATATTTTTTTTATTTTTTATTTTTTTGCGGGTGGCAGTTAAACCAATTGGGAAATATATATACATAGTTAAATGTTGTTACCCACATACGAAAAACGAGCAGGCACCTGCAGCATATGCCACAACAGAAGAAAAAAAAAAAAAGAGATGGACACTTTTACGGAGCGGAGAAGGCCCCCGACGCCTCGCCGGGGTCCGGGACCAAGGCCCCTTCCCCCGAGAGGGCCCCTTCCCCCGAGAGGGCCCCACCGGGAGCCGTAGCTGAGGCGATCCGCGAGAAGGGCCTGACGCACGTCCAGGGTCACTACCGCGCCCACCGCACCGACACCCCGCCTCGTCCGCTTTCGACGCGGCCGGCGTCACGCGCAGCAGGTAAGCAGCTTACCTGCCCGCCACCCCCGTGGCCGGGGGCTCGTAACATGGGTCACTCCGCGCGCTCCGCCCGCGCAGCTTACCTGCTTGCCACCCCTGTTGCCGGGGGCGCGTAACAGGGGTCACTCCGCGCTCAGTGCGCTCACGAAAGGGGTGGGGCTCACCCTGGTTGATATAGAGAGCAGGACGGTGGCCATGGAATTTCATTTAAGGTTTGTGATAAACCATCAAACTCATTCGTTAAAAGGACTCTATAGTAATATAAAGCAAATTTTTCTGGACATTATCATGCAAGAAAAGTTTATTTTTGGGATCGCGATCACCGCGTAATGATTTTTAAAGGTTGCATTACATTATTAACTGTCCCATGTGATCAGCCAGTGCGATTGGAAGTCCATGCTCAATTATTGCCTCCGTAAATAAAACTTCGGCATTTATCACATCCAAAGAATCTGTTTGGGCGACGAAAAACGTTGAAAGTTTTCCACTTGTATCGCTAGCAACGGCATTAGACTTGTGTTTTTTTGTCCCAACGTGGTCTTTTACATCGCTAATTCCTCCGTGTCCGATCGAAAAATCTTGTCTGCACAAGGTGCAATTCGCGTAGTTTTCACCCTTTTTTTTTTTTTTATTAATATTAGATATATAACAACGGGCGGATGGCGGGCGGATGCAGTTCTGATCAAACGTTACATCGGGTGGATGGCGGATGGTTGACGACTTTCTGACGCGGTTGCGGATTAGATAAATTGCCTATCCGCGCATCTCTAATAGACAGACAACATTCACACTCACATTCACACACTAGGGACCATTTAGTGTTGCCAATCAACCTATCCCCAGGTGCATGTCTTTGGAGGTGGGAGGAAGCCGGAGTACCCGGAGGGAACCCACGCAGTCACGGGGAGAACATGCATACTCCACACGGAAAGATCCCGAGCCTGGGATTGAATCCAAGACTACTCAGGACCAGAGGTGGGTAGAGTAGCCAGAAATTGTACTCAAGTAAGAGTACTGTTACTTTAGAGATTTATTACTCACGTAAAAGTAAGGAGTAGTCACCCAAATATTTACTTGAGTAAAAGTAAAAAGTATGTTGTGAAAAAACTACTCAAGTACTGAGTAACTGATGAGTAACATACACACACATATCATATATATATATGTGTGTATATACATATATATATACATATACATATATATACACACACATATATATATACAGTATATAATTTATATTTATTTATTTTGCCGTTTTTGTTTACATGTTAAAGGTGTTTTAATGAATATACATGCATGTTTAACACATATAGATTCCTTTCTTTCCTGAAGACAAGAATATAAGTTGGTTTATTACCTGATTCTGATGACTTGCATTGATTGTAATCAGACAGTAGTGCTGATAGCGTCCACGTTTTCAAATGGAGGAGAAAAAAAAGTTCCTCCTTTCTGTCTAATACCACATGAAAGTGGTTGGTTTTTGGCACCTTATTTGTCCAGCTTCCATATTCGTTTTTATACACTTTACAAGAAATACATTGGCGGCAAACTCCGTAGCTTGCTAGCTTGTTTGCGCTGGCTTTCGGAGACTCTTGTTTTGAAAGCGCAGGCGCGATGGAGCGGCACTTTTATTGTGAAGACAGGAACTGTGCAGTCAGTCTTTAGGCTCTTGACGGGATGTACGATTGAAATAAAAAAGGGTCTTTTTTCCTTCACACTTTTGATTGATTGATTGAAACTTTTATTAGTAGATTGCACAGTACAGTACATATTCCGTACAATTGACCACTAAATGGTAACACCCGAATAAGTTTTTCAACTTGTTTAAATCAGGTCATGTGACCGCCTGGCTCTGTTTGATTGGTCCAACGTCACCAGTGACTGCATCTGATTGGTGGAACGGAGTGAACGTCACCAGTGACTGTATTTGTTGAAACGCAGGCACTTTGAAGGTCTGTCTGACAGACCAAAACAAACAAAGCGTGCATTAACAGATCGATAAAAATTAGTAGCGAGTAGCGAGCTGAATGTAGATAAAAGTAGCGGAGTAAAAGTAGCGTTTCTTCTCTATAAATATACTCAAGTAAAAGTATGTTGCATTAAAACTACTCTTAGAAGTACAATTTATCCCAAAAGTTACTCAAGTAGATGTAACGGAGTAAATGTAGCGCGTTACTACCCACCTCTGCTCAGGACCTTCGTATTGTGAGGCAGATGCACTAACCCCTCTTCCACCGTGCTGCCCTATTGTAAAACATGTCAAATATATTTTAGAACATGCATTATATATTCTAGACCATGTATTATCACATAGTGTACAACAGGGGTCACCAACCTTTTTGAAACCAAGAGCTACTTATTGAGTACTGATTAATGCGAAGGGCTACCAGTTTCCATCCATCCATTTTCTACCGCTTATTCCCTTTGGGGTCGCGGGGGGCCGCTGGAGCCTATCTCAGCTACAATCGGGCGGAAGGCAGGGTACACCCTGGACAAGTCGCCACCTCATCACAGGGGCTACCAGTTTGCTACACACTTAAATACATTGCCAGAAATAGCCAATTTGCTCAATTTACCTTTAACTCTATGTTATTATTAATCAATCAATCAATCAATCAATCTTTATTTATATAGCCCTAAATCACAAGTGTCTCAAAGGGCTGCACAAGCCACAACGACATCCTCGGTACAAAGCCCACATACGGGCAAGGAAAAACTCACCCCAGTGGGACGTCGATGTGAATGACTATGAGAAACCTTGGAGAGGACCGCATATGTGGGTAACCCCCCCCCCTCTAGGGGAGACCGAAAGCAATGGATGTCGAGTGGGTCTGACATAATATTGTGAGAGTCCAGTCCATAGTGGATCCAACATAATAGTAAGAGTCCAGTCCATAGTGGGGCCAGCAGGACACCATCCCGAGCGGAGACGGCTCCGCAGCGCAGAGATGTTCCCTGCCGATGCACAGGCGAGCGGTCCACCCCGGGTCCCGACTCTGGACAGCCAGCACTTCATCCATGGCCACCGGACCTGTGCCCCCCCCCCCCCTCAAGGAAAAGGGGAGCAGAGGAGAAAAGAAAAGAAACGGCAGATCAACTGGTCTAACAGGGGGGCTATTTAAAGGCTAGAGTATACAAATGAGTTTTAAGATGGGACTTAAATGCTTCTACTGAGGTAGCATCTCTAATTGTTACCGGGAGGGCATTCCATAGTACTGGAGCCCGAATAGAAAACGCTCTATAGCCCGCAGACTTTTTTTTGGGCTCTGGGAATCACTAATAAGCCGGAGTTCTTTGAACGCAGATTTCTTGCCGGGACATATGGTACAATGCAATCGACAAGATAGGACGGAGCTAGACCGTGTAGTATTTTATACGTAAGTAGTAAAACCTTAAAGTCACATCTTAAGTGCACAGGAAGCCAGTGCAGGTGAGCCAGTATAGGCGTAATATGATCAAACTTTCTTGTTCTTGTCAAAAGTCTAGCAGCCGCATTTTGTACCAACTGTAATTTTTTTTAATGCTAGACATAGGGAGACCCGAAAATAATACGTTACAATAGTCGAGACGAGACGTAACGAACGCATGAATAATGATCTCAGCGTCGCTAGTGGATAAAATAGAACGAATTTTAGCGATATTACGGAGATGAAAGAAGGCCGTTTTAGTAACACTCTTAATGTGTGATTCAAACGAGAGAGTTGGGTGGAAGATAATACCCAGATTCTTTACTGATTCGCCTTGTGTAATTGTTTGGTTGTCAAATGTTAAGGTGGTATTATCAAATAAATGTCGGTGTTTAGCAGGACCGATAATCAGCATTTCCGTTTTCTTGGCGTTGAGTTGCAAGAAGTTAGCGGACATCCATTGTTTAATTTCATTAAGACACGCCTCCAGCTGACTACAATCCGGCGTGTTGGTCAGCTTTAGGGGCATGTAGAGTTGGGTGTCATCAGCATAACAATGAAAGCTAACACCGTATTTGCGTATGATGTCGCCTAGCGGCAGCATGTAAATACTAAAGAGTGCAGGGCCAAGAACCGAACCCTGAGGAACTCCGCACGCTACCTTAACATAGTCCGAGGTCACATTATTATGGGAGACGCATTGCATCCTGTCAGTAAGATACGAGTTAAACCACGACAAAGCTAAGTCTGACATACCAATACGTGTTTTGATACGCTCTAATAAAATATTATGATCGACGGTATGGAAAGCAGCGCTAAGATCAAGAAGCAGCAACATAGATGACGCATCAGAATCCATCGTTAGCAGTAGATCATTAGTCATTTTTGCGAGGGCTGTCTCCGTAGAGTGATTTGCCCTGAAACCGGATTGAAAAGGTTCACAGAGATTGTTAGACACTAAGTGTTCATTTAGCTGCTGTGCGACAATTTTTTCGAGGATTTTCGAAATAAAGGGAAGGTGGGACACCGGTCGGTAGTTTACCATGAGGTCAGGATCAAGGTTAGGTCTTTTGAGCAGAGGATGAATAACCGCTTTCTTGAATGCTAGGGGAACAGTGCCAGAGGAAAGTGATAAGTTTATAATATTTAGCACTGATGGACCTAATAATACAAAACAATAATTAATGATATTTATCTTTGTGAAAAAACACTGATCATCTTAATGATTTCTCACAATGAATATATATAGAAACAGATAAATATCAATATGCAACACTTTATTTTTATATTTTCTCTAAGTGCACATTTTTCAAATTGAACATTTTCAAATGATCACTTCTAAGACAGTCTTGTGAAATCACAATATCCCATTTTAACTAGCTAGCCACTAACATTTTTTAACAAATCATGAATGACTTTGCACCATGTTTGTACAAATAATAACTCATGTCAAATACAAAAGTCAACTCTCAAAAATTTTAAATAAATCATGTCACACTTTGAACTGGACACCAAATCTGTTATCTGTTTCTTTGTCAGTTAGTGAAGACCAAGTCTTTCAAATATTTTATTGGATTTTCAAATTCTATTTCTATTTTGTCTCTCTTAGAATCAAAAATGTCGAGCAAAGCAAGACCAGCTTGTTAGTAAATAAATACAATTAAAAAAATAGAGGCAGCTCACTGGTAAGTGCTGCCTCTGGTGCCCGTGGGCACCGTGTTGGTGACCCCTGGTGTACAACATGTAACACATGTTCTAGAAAATGTATTATATATGCATGCATTATATTATTATAAGCATTATATTTACTGTATACCATATTATAGGACATGTCTTACAATTTCTAGAACGTGTATAATATATCCAGCACATGTATTATCACATATTGTAAAACATGTAAATATATATTCTAGTACATGTATTATCACATATTGTAGAACAGTTATAATATATTTTAGAACATGTATTATCACATATTGTGCAACGTGTAAAATACATTCTAGAACATGTATTATATATTCTAGGACATGCATTATCACATATTGTAGACATACCATTTTGGAGAACATGTATTACAATTTCTAGAACGTGTATAATATATTCCAGAACATGTATTATCACATATTGTAAAACATGTAAATATATATTCTAGAACATGTATTATCACATATTGTACAACATTTATACCATATTGTAGGACATGCATTACAATTTCTAGAACATGTATAATCAAGTCTACAACATGTATTATCACATATTGTAGAACAGTTATAATATTTTCTAAGACATGTTTTATCACATATTGTACAACATGTGAAATATATTCTACAATATGTATTATATATTCTAGACCATGTATTATCACATATTGTAAAACATGTATTATATATTCTAGAATGTGTATTATATATTCTAGTACGTGTATTATATATTCTAGGACATGTGTATTAAAATTCCTCGAACATGTATAATAAATTCTACAACATGTATTATCACATATTGTAGAACATTTAAAATATATTCTAAGACATGTATTATCACATATTGTACAACATGTGAAATATATTCCAGAAAATGTATTATATATGCTAGGACATGCATTGTCACATACTGTAGTACATTTATACCGTATTGTAGGACATGTATTACAATTTCGAGAACGTGGTATAGTATATTCTAGAATATGTATTATCACATATTGTAAAACATGTATTACAATTTCTAGTACATGTATATTCTACAACATGTATTATCACATATTGTACATATATTCTAGAACATGTATTATATATTCTAGAACAGGGGTGCCCATTACGTCGATCGCGAGCTACCGGTCGATCACGGAGGGTGTGTCAGTCGATCGCCAGCCAGGCATTAAAAAAATAGACCTAAAAATGAGTGATCATAATTCTGTGAACAAAAACGGCAAACTAAATAAATATAAATGATATATATCAGGGTCTCTGCAGGTTTCTTCAACATGTCAAATTAAGACCTTTTAAGACTTATTTAAGACCATCTTGAAAATAATTTAAGATCATTTCACATCCATACGGACAAAAAATACAAGGACAAAGTAAAACCAAAGGTCCAGAATGAATTTTAAGTATATGACTTTTAACCGATCACCACCTGGTGGTGAGTTGGCTGCGATGGTGGGGGAGGATGCCGGACAGACCTGGCAGGCCCAAACGCATTGTGAGGGTTTGCTGGGAACGTCTGGCAGAGTCTCCTGTCAGAGAGAGTTTCAATTCCCACCTCCGGAAGAACTTTGAACATGTCACGAGGGAGGTGCTGGACATTGAGTCCGAGTGGACCATGTTCCGCGCCTCTATTGTCGAGGCAGCTGATTGGAGCTGTGGCCGCAAGGTAGTTGGTGCCTGTCGTGGCGGTAATCCCAGAACCCGTTGGTGGACACCGGCGGTGAGGGATGCCGTCAAGCTGAAGAAGGAGTCCTATCGGGTTCTTTTGGCTCATAGGACTCCTGAGGCAGTGGACAAGTACCGACAGGCCAAGCGGTGTGCGGCTTCAGCGGTTGCGGAGGCAAAAACTCGGACATGGGAGGAGTTCGGGGAAGCCATGGAAAACGACTTCCGAACGGCTTCGAAGCGATTCTGGACCACCATCCGCCGCCTCAGGAAGAGGAAGCAGTGCACTGTCAACACCGTGTATGGTGAGGATGGTGTTCTGCTGACCTCGACTGCGGATGTTGTGGATCGGTGGAGAGAATACTTCGAAGACCTCCTCAATCCCACCAACACGTCTTCCTATGAGGAAGCAGTGCCTGGGGAATCTGTGGTGGACTCTTCTATTTCTGGGGCTGAGGTTGCTGAGGTAGTTAAAAAGCTCCTCGGTGGCAAGGCCCCGGGGGTGGATGAGATCCCCGGAGTTCCTTAAGGCTCTGGATGCTGTGGGGCTGTCTTGGTTGACAAGACTCTGCAGCATCGCGTGGACATCGGGGGCGGTACCTCTGGATTGGCAGACCGGGGTGGTGGTTCCTCTCTTTAAGAAGGGGAACCGGAGAGTGTGTTCTAACTATCGTGGGATCACACTCCTCAGCCTTCCCGGTAAGGTCTATTCAGGTGTACTGGAGAGGAGGCTACGCCGGATAGTCGAACCTCGGATTCAGGAGGAACAGTGTGGTTTTCGTCCTGGTCGTGGAACTGTGGACCAGCTCTATACTCTCGGCAGGGTCCTTGAGGGTGCATGGGAGTTTGCCCAACCAGTCTACATGTGCTTTGTGGACTTGGAGAAGGCATTCGACCGTGTCCCTCGGGAAGTCCTGTGGGGAGTGCTCAGAGGGTATGGGGTATCGGACTGTCTGATTTTGGCGGTCCGCTCCCTGTATGATCAGTGTCAGAGCTTGGTCCGCATTGCCGGCAGTAAGTCGGACACGTTTCCAGTGAGGGTTGGACTCCGCCAAGGCTGCCCTTTGTCACCGATTCTGTTCATAACTTTTATGGACAGAATTTCTAGGCGCAGTCAAGGCATTGAGGGGATCCGGTTTGGTGGCTGCAGGATTAGGTCTCTGCTTTTTGCAGATGATGTGATCCTGATGGCTTCATCTGGCCAGGATCTTCAGCTCTCGCTGGATCGGTTCGCAGCCGAGTGTGAAGCGACTGGGATGAGAATCAGCACCTCCAAGTCCGAGTCCATGGTTCTCACCCGGAAAAGGGTGGAGTGCCATCTCCGGGTTGGGGAGGAGACCCTGCCCCAAGTGGAGGAGTTCAAGTACCTCAGAGTCTTGTTCACGAGTGAGGGAAGAGTGGATCGTGAGATCGACAGGCGGATCGGTGCGGCATGTTCAGTAATGCGGACGCTGTATCGATCCGTTGTGGTGAAGAAGGAGCTGAGCCGGAAGGCAAAGCTCTCAATTTACCGGTCGATCTACGTTCCCATCCTCACCTATGGTCATGAGCTTTGGGTTATGACCAAAAGGACAAGATCACGGGCACAAGCGGCCGAAATTAGTTTCCTCCGTCGGGTGGCAGGACACGTTGGGAAGACTATGTCTCCCGGCTGGCCTGGGAACGCCTCGGGATCCCCCGGGAGGAGCTGGACGAAGTGGCTGGGGAGAGGGAAGTCTGGGCTTCCCTGCTTAGGCTGCTGCCCCCGCGACCCGACCTCGGATAAGCGGAAGAAGATGGATGGATGGATGGATGGATGGACTTTCACATTGGAAAACAAAATGGTAACACCAGGAGCTTCTCTAGTGTAAACTCATTGAAAAAAACATGGTAACAGCCTATTTTCAGATAGAAGTGTTTTCTTGCAAAAGGTGCAGTGTGCTTCACATCAAGTGTTTTCATGTAACATCAACATCAGCAAGGGGAGAGAAAGTATTGTCTGCGAAAGGGACAGTTAGCATCTCTGCTAAAGCTAAATGGTTCACTTTGCTCATGTTTTTTTCGGCAGTCAGAATGTAGCAAAGCGATAAAAACATTAGAGATGTCCGATAATGGCGTTTTTTTTGCCGATATCTGATATTTCAATATTGTCCAACTCTTAATTACCGATTCCGATATCAAACGATACCGTTATATACAGTGGTGGAATTAACACATTATAATGCCTAATTTTGTTGTGATGCCCCGCTGGATGCATTAAACAATGTAACAAGGTTTTCCAAAATAAATAAACTCAAGTTATGGAAAAAAATGCCAACATGGCACTGCCATATTTATTATTGAAGTCACAAAGTGCATTATTTTTTTTAACATGCCTCAAAACAGCAGAGTATGAGGAGGTTGAAGTGGGCGGGGTTGAGGATTTGGGGGGGAGTGGGTAGGGGGTAGCGGGGGGTGTATATTGTAGCGTCCTGGAAGAGTTAGTGCTGCAAGGGGTTCTGGGTATTTGCTCTGTTGTGTTTATGTTGTGTTACGGTGCTGATGTTCTCCCGAAATGTGTTTGTCATTCTTGTTTGGTGTGGGTTCACAGTGTAAGAGTGTTAAAGTTGTTTATACGGCCACCCTCAGTGTGACCTGTATGGCTGTTGACCAATTATGCTTTGCATTCACTTGTGTGTGTGAAAAGCCGTAGATATTATGTGACTGGGCCGGCACGCAAAGGCAGTGCCTTTAAGGTTTATTGGTGCTCTGTACTTCTCCCTACGTTCATGTACACAGCGGTGTTTTAAAAAGTCATACATTGAACATTTTGAAACCGATACCGATAATTTTGAAACAGATACCGATAATTTCCGATATTACATTTTAAAGCATTTATCGGCCGATAATATCGGCAGTCCGATTTTATCCGACATCCCTAAAAAAACATCTACAGTACTACTGTATATGCACAAAGTAGTGAAAAACAGAGTGTGCAGACAGAGTGGTTGTCTAAAAAGAAGGAAGGCCATTATGGCTTGCAAGCCTCAAACAGAATTTGGTGTGCTCAGCTCATTTTGTATCTGGTGTGTATGGATACACTTTGACCTGTTTTTTGTGACTTTTTTGAAAACATATTGCTGACACAAGGATTAGTTCTTATTTAGGCATGACAAGATGACATTGGCAAATCTCCATTGCTTTCCTCACTCTACAATAAGATGAATGTAAACACTAGACAGGCAACCGCTTTTAGAACATGTATTACATATTGTACAACATGTAAAATATATTCCCGAACATGTATTACATATTGTACAACATGTAAAATATATTCTAGAACATGGATTACATATTGTACAACATGTAAAATATATTCTAGTATATGTATTATCACATATTGTAAAAAAAACAAAAAACATATATTCTAGTACATGTATTATCACATATTGTGAAACATGTAAAATATATTCTAGTTATGTATTATCACATATTGTGAAACATGTAACATATATTCTAGTACATGTATTACATATTGTAGGACATGTATAATACACTATATTGCCCAAATGTATATGGCCACCTGCCTCGACTCACATATGAACTTGAAGTGCCATCCCATTCCTAACCCACAGGGTTTCAATATGATGTCGGACCAACTTTTGCAGCTATTAGAGCTTCAACTTTTCTGGGAAGGCTGTCCACAAGGTTGCGGAGTGTGTTTATAGGAATTTTCCACCATTCTTCCAAAAGTGCATCGGTGAGGTCACACACTGATGTTGGTGGAGAAGGCCTGGCTCTCGGTCTCCGTTCTAATTCATCCCAAAGGTGTTCTATCGGCTTCAGGTCAGGACTCTGTGCAGGCCAGTCAAGTTCATCCACACTGGACTCTGTCATCCATGTCTTTATGGACCTTGCTTTGTGCACTGGTGCACAGTCATGTTGGAAGAGGAAGGGGCCCGCTCCAAACTGTTCCCACAAGGTTGGGAGCATGGAATTGTCCAAAATGTTTTGGTATCTTGAGCATTCAAAGTTCCTTTCATTTGAACTTAGGGACCAAGCCTAACTCCTGAAAAACAACCCCATACCATAATTCTTTCTCCACCAAATTTCACACTCGGCACAATGTAGTCCGAAATGTATCGTTCTCCTGGCAACCTCCAAACCCAGACTCGTCCATCAGATTGCCAGATGGAAAAGCGTGATTCATCCCTCCAGAGAACGCGTTTCCACTGCTCTATAGTCCAGTGGCAACGTGCTTTACACCACTGCATCCGACGCTTTGCATTAAACTTGATGATGTATGGCTTAGATGCAGCTGCTCGGCCATGGAAACCCATTCCATGAGGCTCTCGGCGTACTATACGTGGGCTAATTGGAAGGTCACATGAAGTTTGGAGCTCTGTAGCAACTGACTGTGCAGAAAGTCTTTGCACTATGCGCTTCAGCATCCGCTGACCCCTCTCTGTCAGTTTACTTTTAGCAATATAGTGTATATTCTCGTACATGTATTGTCACTTATTCTAGACCATGTATTACATATTGTAGACAATTTATAATATATTCTAGAACATGTATTATCACTTATTCTCGACCATGTATTATATATTCTAGGACATGTATTACAATTTCTAGAACGGGTATAATATATCCTAGTACATGTATTATCACATATTGTAGAACATTTATATCATATTGTAGGACCTGTATAATATATTCTAGTACATGTATTATATGTTCTAGAACATGTATCACATATTATATAACAAGTATTGTCACATTACATAGAATATGAATGATCTTACATGTCTGTCTATGTATTGTAGGCAGCATTGAGATGAAAGGATGACAGAAGATAAACACAGAGTTTAGTGAGACAAAAAAAGAACAAACCAAAGTGTTTGGTTCTCCAGCTGTGGAACAAAGGAACCTTCCTGCCTTCAGGTCCAAACTGAAAGTCTTCCAGGTCCACCAGTCCTCGCTGGGACGCCATCAGTCGCTGCATCTTGGACAAGATGGCCGCCTGCCAGGAAGGAGACATAAACATCTGTCGCCATGTTGCTGGTCCATTTCTACAACTTGGTGATCAATTTCTACCACATGGTGGTCAATTTCTACAACTTGGTGATCAATTTCTACCACATGGTGGTCAATTTCTACCACTTGGTGGTCAATTTCTACCACATGGTGGTCAATTTCTACCACTTGGTGGCCAATTTCTACCATTTGATGGAGAATTTCTACCATTTGATGGACAAGTTCTACCACTTGATGGTCAATTTCTACCCCGTGGCCAATTTCTACCACTTGGTGGCCAATTTCTACTATTTGACAAACAATTTCCACCACTTGGTGGCCAATTTCTACCATTTGATAAACAATTTCTGCCACTTGGTGGTCAATTTCTACCATATGGTGGTCAATTTCTACCACATGGTGGTCAATTTCTACCACTTGGTGGTCAGTTTCTACCACTCTGTGGTCGATTTCTACCACTTGGTGGTCCATTTCTACCACTCGGTGATCCATTTCTACCACTCGGTGGTCCATTTCTACCACTTGGTGGTCAATTTCTACCACATGGTGGTCAATTTCTACCACTTGGTGGCCAATTTCTACCATTTGATGGACAAGTTCTACCATTTGATGGACAAGTTCTACCACTTGATGGTCAATTTCTACCCCTTGGCCAATTTCTACCACTTGGTGGCCAATTTCTACTATTTGATAAACAATTTCCACCACTTGGTGGCCAATTTCTACCATTTGATAAACAATTTCTGCCACTTGGTGGTCAATTTCTACCATATGGTGGTCAATTTCTACCACATGGTGGTCAATTTCTACCACTTGGTGGTCAGTTTCTACCACTCTGTGGTCGATTTCTACCACTTGGTGGTCCATTTCTACCACTCGGTGATCCATTTCTACCACTCGGTGGTCCATTTCTACCACTCGGTGGTCAATTTCTACCACATGGTGGTCAATTTCTACCACTTGGTGGTCAATTTCTACCACTTGATGGTCAATTTCCACCACATGGTGATCAGTTTCTACCACTTGATGGTCCATTTCTACCACTTGGTGGCCAATTTCTACCACTTGGTGGCCAATTTCTACCATTTGATGGTCAATTTCTACCACTTGATGGACAATTTCTATCATTTGATGGTCAATTTCTACCACTTGGTGGTCAATTTCTACCACATGGTGGTCAATTTCTACCCCTAGGTGGTCAGTATATAGGTACATAAATAGTACTTTATTGATTCCTTCAAGAGAGTTCCCTCAGGAAAATTAAAAAGGTATATATATATGACATCACATGGACAAAGATAAGACCTTCTGGAGGAAAGTTCTGTGGTCAGATGAAACAAAAATGTAGCATATTGGCCACAATACCCAGCAATATGTTTGGAGGAGAAAAGGTGAGGACTTTAATCCCAGGAACACCATTCTACCATCAAGCATGGTGGTGGTAGTATTATGCTCTGGGCCTGTTTTGCTGCCAATGGAACTGGTGCTTTACAGAGAGTAAATGGGACAATTAAAAAGGAGGATTACCTCCAAATTCTTCAGGACAACCTAAAATCATCAGCCCGGAGGTTGAGTCTTGGGCGCAGTTGGGTGTTCCAATAGGACAATGACCCCAAACACACGTCAAAAGTGGTAAAGGAATGGCTAAAGCAGGCTAGAATTAAGGTTTTAGAATGGCCTTACCAAAGTCCTGACTTACCGGTAAACGTGTGCACAATGCTAAAGAAACAAGTCCGTGTCAGAAAACCAACACATTTAGCTGAACTGCACCAATTTTGTCAACAGGATTGGTCAAAAACTCAACCAGAAGCTTGCCAGAAGCTTGTGGATGGCTACCAAAAGCACCTTATTGCAGTGAAACTTGCCAAGGCACATGTAATCAAATATTAACATTGCTGTATGTATACTTTTGACCCAGCAGATTTGGTCACATTTTCAGTAGACCCATAATATATTCAGAAAATTCATGAATGTTTTTTGTGACCAACAAGTATGTGCTCCAATCACTCTATCACTCTATTTGTAGAAATTATTGGAAACTCAAGACAGCCATGACAATATGTTCTTTACAAGTGTATGTAAACTTTTGATCGCTACTGTGTATATATATATATATATATATATATATATATATATATATATATATATATATATATATATATATATAAATAAATATAAAGGTATATACAGTATACGTATATATATATATATAGATATATACAGTATAGGTACATATAGATATAGGTATATAAAGGTATATACAGTAAAGGTACATATATATATATATATATATATATATATATATATATTAGGGATGTCCCGATCCGATATTTGGATCGGATCGGCTGCCGATATTTGCCAAAAATTGCGTATCGGCAAGGCATGGGAAAATGCCGATCCAGATCCAGTTTAAAAAAAAACTCCGGTCCGTGTTTTCCAACGCATCTATTTAAATAATACATTCCACTTTTCTGCTGCTCCGTAATTTCCGTTCCGCATTTTCCAGCACACCTTCAACACATCCACAATTCTCACGCAGTTGCTTTTAGCTGCTGGCATTACACGACAGGCTCTTCTCACTCTTTCCTGTGTCTCCCTCTCACAGACAGCGAGCGCACCTTCTTACACACGTCACATACTGTCACGTCATACGTCACATACGTATGCGTCCTCTCCCAGCAGAGAGCGAGGTAGCGGCATGGCTAACGTTAGCTGTGATGCTAGCGCAGCCGCTAAGGTGCGCGCCTGCTCAAGCGTCCTCTGCGCACGGCAAATCTATGCCACGCACAAAATCAAATAAAAAAATAAGCGCATAACAATTTTCGACACACGGACACGACAGAGAAAACAGTTTTCGTCATCATTGTTCAAATATTGTGACGTCTGTCGAGACGCTTATCTCCATTCGGTGCCACACGTCCACACCATCAAAATGCAGAGGCAAACATTTCCACATCAACACCGTATGAAAAAATTTGTGATTTTTTTAGTTGTGATTTCCTTCTCTGCATGAAAGTTTAAAAGTAGCATATATTAATGCAGTATGAAGAAGAATGTTTTAATGTAGACATGCAAGCCTTGAAAGAACATTTTGAAAATCAAGACTACATTTCCTGCAAATGGGTGCATTTCTACCCTATATTTTAACTTTAGATTTATTCTCATATCAAACTATTTTGGCTGTCTTTTTGACACTTACATCCGGCGCCCCCCTCCACACCCTGGATTATAAATAATGTAAACAATTCAATGTGATTATCTTGTGTGATGACTGTATTATGATGATAGTATATATCTGATAGTATATATCTGTATCATGAATCAATTTAAGTGGACCCCGACTTAAACAAGTTGAAAAACTTATTGAGGTGTTACCATTTAGTGGTCAATTGTACGGAATATGTACTTCACTGTGCAACCTACTAATAAAAGTCTCAATCAATAAATCAAAACACATAGAATCATCATACTGCTGTGATTATATGCATCAAGTGTTCATTCATGGCTAAGGCAAAATATCGAGATATATATTGTGTATCGCAATATGGCCTTAAAATATCGCAATATTAAAAAAAGGCCATATCGCCCAGCCCTAGTTCAATGATGCCATTTCTGTTTGTCATGTATAATTTTGTCTATTTTGTGTTTATCCTTGAATAAACAGGTCAGTTTCTTGTTACCAACCATTGTGTATTATTCAAACTCCCCTAATTCAGCTGGCTAGTTGTTATCAAGAGTACTAAAACCCTTTTCAGCATGATTCTGACAACTAAGTAGGCTAAATAACTTTAAACTTTAATACATGCTCGGATAGGCCAGTATCGGTATCGGTCAGTATCGGTATCGGATCGGAAATGCAAAAACAATATCGGTATCGGATCGGAAGTGCAAAAACCTGGATCGGGACATCCCTAATATATATATATATACCGGTATATATATATATATATATATATATATGTATACACACCGTATTTTTAGGACTATAAGTCGCAGTTTTTTTCATAGTTTGGCCGGGGGTGCGTCTTATACTCAGGAGCAACTTATGTGTGAAATTATTAACACATTAGCGTTAAATATCAAATAATATTATTTAGCTCATTCACGTAAGAGACGAGACGTATAATATTTCATGGGATTTAGCGATCGGGAGTGACAGATTGTTTGGTAAACGTATAGCATGTTCTATATGTTATAGGTATTTGAATGACTCTTACCATAGTATGTCACGTTAACATACCAGGCACGTTCTCAGTTGGTTATTTCTGCCTCATTTCACGTACACTTATTCAGCCTGTTGTTCACTATTCTTTATTTGTTTTAAATTGCCTTTCAAATGTCTATTCTTGGTGTTGGGTTTTATCAAATAAATTTCCCCCAAAAATGCGACTTATACTCCAGTGCGACTTATATATGTTTTTTTCCTTCTTTATTGTGCATTTCCGGCAGGTGCGACTTATACTCCGAAAAATATGGTGTGTGTGTGTGTGTGTGTGTGTGTGTGTGTGTGTGTGTGTGTGTGTGTGTGTGTGTGTGTGTGTGTGTGTGTGTGTGTGTATATATATATAAATATATATATATATATATATATATATATATATATATATATATATATATACAGTATATAGGTGTATAGCAGGGGTGCTCACACTTTTTCTGCAGGCGAGCTACTTTTCAATTGATCAAGTCGTGGGGATCTACCTCATTCATATATATAATTTATATTTACTTATTTATGAAATATATGTTTTTGTTAATAAATTAAAGGTGTTTAATGATAATACAAGAATGTTTAATACATATAGTTAATATTGTTAATAAATTAAAGGTGTTTAATGATAATGCAATCATGTTTAATACACAGTTAATATTGTTAATAAATTAAAGGTGTTTAATGATAATACAAGAATGTTTAATACATATAGTTAATATTGTTAATAAATTAAAGGTGTTTAATGATAATACAAGTATGTTTAATACATATAGTTAATATTGTTAACAAGTTAAAGGTGTTTAAAGATAATACAAGCATGTTTAATACATATAGTTAATATTGTTAACAAGTTAAAGGTGTTTAATGATAATACAAGCATGTTTAACACATATAGTTAATATTATTAATAAGTTAAAGGTGTTTAAAGATAATACAAGCATGTTTAACACTTATAGTTAATATTGTTAACAAGTTAAAGGTGTTTAATGATAATACAAGCATGTTTAACACATATAGTTAATATTGTTAATAAGTTAAAGGTGTTTAAAGATAATGCAAGCATGTTTAACACATATAGTTAATATTGTTAACAAGTTAAAGGTGTTTAAAGATAATACAAGCATGTTTAATACATATAGTTAATATTGTTAACAAGTTAAAGGTGTTTAATGATAATACAAGCATGTTTAACACATATAGTTAATATTGTTAATAAGTTAAAGGTGTTTAAAGATAATGCAAGCATGTTTAACACATATAGTTAATACTGTTAACAAGTTAAGGTGTTTAAAGATAATACAGGCATGTTTAACACATATAGATACTTTTCTTTCATGAAGACAAGAATATAAGTTGGTGTATTACCTGATTCTGATGACTTGCATTGATTGGAATCAGACAGTGGTGCTAAAAACGTCCGCATTTTCGAATGGAGGAGAAAAAAAGTCCTCCTTTCTGTCCAATACCACATGAAAGTGGTTGGTTTTTGGCATCTTATTTGTCCAGCTTCCGTACTCCTTTGTATACACTTTACAAGAAATACATTGTCGGCAAACTCCGTAGCTTGCTAGCTTGTGCACGCCAGCTTTCTGAGACTCTTGTTTTGTCAGCGCAACTGTGCAGTCGGTCTTTGGAGTTTTGACAACAGGTACGGCGCCAGAGTCTGTTGAAATAAAGTGTTTCTCGCCTTCCAGTCGGTAATTTTAATGAGCTGGCAGCAGCCAGCGTCATCTCAGAAGACCCTCGGGTGCCGTGAATGTCAATCAAGTGACGAAAGTGACGTCATAGTGAAGATTTATGATCGCTCATTTTAGGACTATTTTTTTAATGCCTGGCTGGTGATCGACTGACACACCCTCCGAGATCGACCGGTAGCTCGCGATCGACGTAATGAGCACCCCTGGTGTATAGGTATATATATATATACACACACATATGTATATATACTGTAGGTATACATGTATATTGTGTAATTGTTTGTGTAATTGTTTTGTAGTCAAATGTAAAGGTGTTATTATTAAATAAGTGTATAATTGTTTTGTTGTCAAATGTTAAGGTGGTATTATTAAATAGGTGTATAATTGTTTGGTTGTCAAATGTTAATGTGGTATTATTAAGTAGGTGTATAATTGTTTGGTTATCAAATGTTAAGGTGGTATTATCAAATAAGTGTATAAATGTTTGGTTGTCAAATGTTAAGGTGGTATTTTTGATAAAGTGTATAATTGTTTTGTTGTCCAATGTTAAGGTGGTATATTAAATAGGTGTACAACTGTTTTGTTGTCAAATGTTATGGTGGTATTATTAGAAAAGTGTATGATTGTTTGGTTGTCAAAAAATTATTAAATAGGTTCCGGTGTCGAGCAGGATCGATAATCAACATTTTCGTTTTCTTAGCGTTGAGTTGCAAGAAGTTAGCAGACATCCATTGTTTAATTTCATTAAGACACGCCTCCAGATGACAACAATCTGGCGTGTTGGTCAACTTTAGGGGCATGTAGCTAACACAGTATTTGCGTATGATGTCATCTAGCGACAGCATGTAAATGCTGAAAAGTGCAGGACCAAGAACCGAACCCTGTGGCACTCCGCATGTTACCTTAACATACTCCGAGGTCACATTGTTATTGGAGACGCACTGCATCCTGTCAGTAAGATAAGAGTTAAACCAAGACAAGGCTAAGTCTGACATACCAATACATGTTTTGATACGTTCTAACAAAATATTACGATCGACGATATCAAAAGCAGCGCTAAGATCAAGTAGCAGCAACATGGATGACGCATCAGCATCCATAGTTAGCAATAGATCATTCATCATTTAGAGTGATTTGCCCTGAAACCGGACTGAAAGGGTTCACAGAGATTGTTGACGCTAAGTGTTCATTTAGTTGCTGTGCAACAATTTTTTCGAGGATTTTTGAGATAAAGGGAAGGTGTGACAACGGCCGGTAGTTTACCATGAGGTCAGGATCAAGGTTAGGTCTTTTGAGCAGAGGATGAATAACCCCGTTTTTGAATGCTTGAGGAACAGTGCCAGAAGAAAGTGACACGTTTATAAGTTATTAAACTATCACTCCATGCTTGATGGAAAACCTCAAGTTTAGTCGAACGCCATTTGCGTTCCATCTTTCTACATGATAGTTTAAGAGCTCTAGTTTTCTCCTGTAAACCAGGGGGTACGCCTTTTAGGGGCCTTTTTTAGCTTTAGCGGTGCTATACTATCAACGCGCAGGGCATCGTTAAAGTTGTTAGTGAGGCTATCGATAGAGCCCACATAATTTGGGAATGGGAATACCGAAGGCATGAGGCCAGCAAGAGTCATAGTTGTGACAGCAATAATGTTGCGGCCGCTAAAGTAGTGGTTATTAGTAGCTTGTTGACAATGAGTCACAACTTCACATTTTATAAGGTAATGATCGGACATTACTTCAGTGTACGGGAGTATCATAACTTTAGAGGTGGTGACACCCCGCACAAGGACTAGAGCTATCGCATTACCGACTATAGTCTGGAGCGCCACGCACAGAGGGTCTGATGGGGTATTCATATGAATATTAACATCCATCTACATTGTTCCTCCTGAATCCTCGACTAACGGCTGGACTCTCCTCTCAGTGCTGGAGAGGATATTAAAATCCCCCATTATAATTGTGTTATCAGCGAGCGACACTAGTCACTCATACGTTATTGCTACCATTTGATAAACAATTTCTACCACCTGGTGGCCAATTTCTACCATTTGATGGCCAATTTCTACCATTTGATGGCCAATTTCTACCATTTGATGGACATTTTCTACCACTTGGTGACCAATTTCTACCACTTGATGGCCAATTTCTACCATTTGACGGCCAATTTCTACCATTTGATGGACATTTTCTACCACTTGGTGGCCAATTTCTACCACTTGGGGGCCAATTTCTACTATTTGATGAAAACTGTCTACCACTTGGGGGACAATTTCTACCATTTGATGAAAACTGTCTACCACTTGGTGGCCAATTTCTACAACCTGGTGGACAATTTCTACCATTTGATGGACAATTTCTACTACTTGGTGGACCATTTCTACCATTTGATGGACAAATTCTACCACTTGGTGACCAATTTCTACAACCTGGTGGACAATTTCTACCATTTGATGGACCATTTCTACCAGTTGATGGACAATTTTTACCACTTGGTGGACAATTTCTACCATTTAGTGGACAAATTCTACCATTTGATGGACAATTTCTACAATTTAGTGGACAATTTCTACCATTTGATGGACAATTTCTACCATTTAGTGGACAATTTCTACCATTTTGTCGACGATGTCTTGCAGCCTGCCACATTCCTGCTGCAGCTGTGCTGTGATGGCTGCATGTTCTGATGACGACTGTTCCACCGTCTGCCCGCTGCACCCACAACAAAATATATATTTTATATATGCACTTTACAAAATAATGCACTTCAAAATAAAACAGATATATACGTATTTATTTATTAACAAAAAATATTTGTAAACCAAAATAATGGATATATTTTTTATTATTATTTTCCAACAAAAATAATGAATTTACAAAAAATATATATTTTTGTCAACAACAACAATGAAGTAAAAAAAAATGTGTAAACCAAAATAATTAAAAAACAATTGTAACTAAAAGTAATGATTAAAAATCTAAATTACATTTGTAGACAAAAATTATTTAAGATTCGTAAATGGATCTGTAAACAAAAATATTTGTAAATAAAAATAATTACTATCAAAATTACAAAACTATTTGTAAACATAATTAATGATTTTAGAATTTAAAAAATGTTTCCCAAACAAAAAATAATGGATTTAAAGTTTTAGAAAGAGTAGTAAATAAAACTAATGAATGTAAAAATGTTTACAAATATTTGTAAATAAAAATAATGAATTTAAAAATAACAAATTTAACATTTAACATTGTAAGGATTTGCAAAAAATGAATAATGGTTTTGACATTTTTCAAAATTGTATGACAGAAAAAAGATTTGTAAACAAAAATAATAGATTAGAAATAGGAGAAAAAAGATTTGTAATAACTAAAACTCAAACGCAAACAAAACTTATTGAAATGGTAACAAAACGTATTGTTTTCTGAGGAAAAAAAAGCTGATTGAAAATGTTAATCTTTATTTTGGAAAACAAAATGCATTGTTTTTGTTTACAAACACACCCGTTCTTGATGCATACGTAGCAAGAGTCAAAAGTAAAATATTACATCCGCTCACCTGCTGCGCCTCAGGTTGACGATGTTGGTGGCGATGGCGAAACCTTCGTCATTCGCTTTCTCCCAGCGCAGCATCAGGTTGTGCCAGTCGGCGGCATTGTCTTTGATCTTCCGCGCACTTCCTGTTAGAGCTGAGCACTTCCTGTTTGTGACGTCACCTGATGGCAGCAAAAGACACACGGTGCGTTTGCTGTACACTTCTTTCTTTGTTGCTTTCACATTTTTTGGATTGCACTCATACAAGTTGTCATCAAAGTTTTTGTGTTAACAGCACCTCAACTTAAGAGTACCTCAACTTGGGAGTACATCAACAAAAGAGTACCTCAATACAAGAATATTTTGAGATACAAATTGAAGTTGACAAAATCATAACATTCACTTTTACTCAATTCATTTTGAGCAAGTCTTCAAAAAAGTTTTCAAATCTTAACAAAGATATTAAACAATTCTCACAATGTAACATGTATTAAGTTATTGGAATAAAACATAACACGATTGGCAACACTAAATGGTCCCTCGTGTGTGAATGAGAATGTTGTCTGTCTATCTGTGTTGGCCCTGTGATGAGATTGCGACTTGTCCAGGGTGTAACCCACCTTCCACCCGAATGCAGCTGAGATAGGCTCCAGCACCCCCCCGCGGTAGGAAATGGATGGATGGATGGACGTCCATCATGCCTTGCTGCGCATGCTCGCTAGCTAGCTGTGTTTGTTGCCTCTCCATCCATCCATTTCCTACCGCTTGTCCCTTATGGAGTCGCTGGAGCCTATCGTGTCTTTAAGCATTTATTAATAGTCCATGTGTGTGTACTAGAGATGCGCGGTTTGCGGACACAACCGCGGAGTCCGCGGATTATCCGCGGATCGGGCGGATGACATTTAAAAAAATAAGATTTTATCCGCTCGCGGGTCGGGTCGGGCGGATTAATTAGATATTTTTTTTTTTTTTTTTTTTTTTTTTTTTTGCGGGTGGCAGTTAAACCAATTGGGAAATATATATACATAGTTAAATGTTGTTACCCACATACGAAAAACGAGCAGGCACCTGCAGCATATGCCACAACAGAAGAAAAAAAAGAAAAAGAGATGGACACTTTTACGGAGCGGAGGGACGCCTCGCCGGGGTCCGGGACCGAGGCTCCTTCCCCCGAGAGGGCCCCACCGGGAGCCGTAGCTGAGGCGATCCGCGAGAAGGGCCCGACGCACGTCCAGGGTCACTACCGCGCCCACCGCACCGACACCCCGCCTCGTCCGCTTTCGCCGCGGCCGGCGTCACGCGCAGCAGGTAAGCAGCTTACCTGCCCGCCACCCCCGTGGCCGGGGGCTCGTAACATGGGTCACTCCGCGCGCTCCGCCCGCGCAGCTTACCTGCTTGCTCGCAAAATGATTACCGTATTTTCCGCACTATAAGGCGCACCTAAAAACCACACATTTTCTCAAAAGCTGACAGTGCGCCTTATAACCCGGTGCGCTTTATTACGATTCATTTTCATAAAGTTTCGATCTCGCAACTTCGGTAAACAGCCGCCATCTTTTTTCCCGGTAGAACAGGAAGCGCTTCTTCTTCTATGCAAGCAACCGCCAAGGAAAGCACCCGCCCCCATAGAACAGGAAGCGCTTCTTCTTCTACTGTAAGCAACCACCCGCCCCCGGAAGAAGAAGAAAAAACGCGCGGATATCACCGTACGTTTCATTTCCTGTTTACATCTGTAAAGACCACAAAATGGCTCCTACTAAGCGACAAGGATCCGGTTCATAAAAAGACGCAATCTCTCCATCCGCACACGGATTACTACCGTATTTCACAGCAACTGATATTCCTGTGAACCGCACTGTGGAACGGGAGCACGTACGGTGAATATTCGCACCACAGGGAATGAGAAGTCATCCTTCACTGTGGTTCTAGCTTGCCATGCTAACTTCCACCCATGGTGATATTCAAAAGGAAGACCTTGCCAAAAGAGACCTTTCCAGCCGGCGTCATCATAAAAGCTAACTCGAAGGGATGGATGGATGAAGAAAAGATGAGCGAGTGGTTAAGGGAAGTTTACGCGAAGAGGCCGGGTGGCTTTTTTCACACAGCTCCGAAGGCGAACACACCTTCACTAAGACGGGCAGACAGCGCCGGACGACATACGCCAACATTTGCCAGTGGATCGTAAATGCCTGGGCAGATATTTCGGTCACAACTGTGGTCCGAGCTTTCCGGAAGGCAGGATTCACAGAACAACAGCGACACTGACTCCGATGACTTCGACGAGACGGAACCGGCCATTTTGGATACCACGCTTGCGCAACTTTTCAATTCGGACACCGAAGACGAAGAATTCGAAGGATTTACGAATGAAGAATAACTTCAGAAGGTGAGCGCTATGTTTATTTTGTGTGTTGTGACATTAACGTTCGAGCAACATTATGTTGCTATTGCTCTACACCATTTTGAATTTTACTATGTTTGTGATTGCACATTTGCGTACATTTTGGGACAGAGTTGTTAGAACGCTGGTTTTCAATATATTATTAAAGTTTGACTGAACTATCTGACTGTTTTTTTGACATTCCCTTTAGCGCAGCGTAGGCGCGGCTTATAATCCGGGGCGGCTTATTGGTGGACAAAGTTATGAAATATGTAATTCATTGAAGGTGCGGCTAATAATCCGGTGCGCCTTATAGTGCGGAAAATACGGTATTAGCATTCAGACAGGTTAAAATGTTGCTAAAACCATCACTTTTCTATCAGTCACAGTGACTTTTCAAAACAAAAATATTACAGCAAAAATCATATGGGTTGATTGACATGTTTATTCTGTAAGCTAACTTCAATAGTTTGAAATTATTTTGACAGTTAATGCCAGTTATCCTGTCAACCTTTCACAAGACTTCAATTTGTTAATTGAAAGTATAAATAGTATAAACACTTTTAACAGTATGTCGTGCTGTGAAATACAGCCGACAGGATGGCGCACCAAACACAAAGCAAGGCCATGCTGCAGGAGAACAAAGGACTTCTTTCCTTTAAGGTTTGTGATAAACCATCAAACTCATTCGTTAAAAGGAGTCTATAGTAATATAAAGCGAATTGTTCTGGACATTATCATGCAAGAAAAGTTTATTTTTGGGATCGCGATCACCGCGTAATGATTTTTAAAGGTTGCATTACATTATTAACTGTCCCATGTGATCAGCCAGTGCGATTGGAAGTCCATGCTCAATTATTGCCTCCGTAAATAAAACTTCGGCATTTATCACATCCAAAGAATCTGTTTGGGCGACGAAAAACGTTGAAAGTTTTCCACTTGTATCGCTAGCAACGGCATTAGACTTGTGTTTTTTTGTCCCAACGTGGTCTTTTACATCACTAATTCCTCCGTGTCCGATCGAAAAATCTTGTCTGCACAAGGTGCAATTCGCGTAGTTTTCACCCTTTTTTTTTTTTTTTAATTAATATTAGATATATAACAACGGGCGGATGGCGGGCGGATGCAGTTCTGATCAAACGTTACATCGGGTGGATGGCGGATGGTTGACGACTTTCTGCCGCGGTTGCGGATGAAATAAATTGCCTATCCGCGCATCTCTAGTGTGTACACTTCTAACAAGTATTAATAGTAAAGTGTGGGTTTGTCTACACTTGTTGGTGTTGTGGTTTAATTGGTCGTGTCCTTTCCTAAGTTATAATTTTTACATATTAAGAGCATTTCCTGCCAAGCAAAAATAAATGCCTCTGACTAATTTGTTAAGCGCTCACATTATGAAGTTATTGAAGTCAGACAAAACGGCGACATTATTCGTACGATAAAACCAACGTAAGGAGTTATTTAGGGGTAAAACAAAAAATAGTTTCACCTTCCATGTGATCGACGCTTGTTGACTTCCTGCTTTTCTTCTTCGGTGGTGTAGTGAAGCGCGAACGAGTAGACCTAATTCGCGCGTTTGTGAATGACTCGGGACTGACGGGCTCGCCATCGCCATTAACTCGTTCAATCCTAGTGCTAGCTAAAGTAAAGAAGGAAAGCAGGTAGCATGTCAATTCTCTTTTACTCCATCTGTGTGACTGTGAATGTATTTTTCCGGTGGAAAAAGCGAGCTGTACGGTCTTGACTCCAATTGGTCTATTCTTTTTTCCGGTCTGAATCACCCATACTCGATAAACAACTGGCATTTCTCCCTCTGCTGGTGGAAGAGCAACCCTACATCATTCGAACTGCCGCTCAATGTGAACGTTGGAGTTTTAGTGAAATACAGGTAAAAGCCAGTAAATTACAATATTTTGAAAAACTTGATTTATTTCAGTAATTGCATTCAAAAGGTGTAACTTGTACATTATATTTATTCATTGCACACAGACTGATGCATTCAAATGTTTATTTCATTTAATTTTGATGATTTGAAGTGGCAACAAATGAAAATCCAAAATTCCGTGTGTCACAAAATTAGAATATTACTTAAGGCTAATACAAAAAAGGGATTTTTAGAAATGTTGGCCAACTGAAAAGTATGAAAATGAAAAATATGAGCATGTACAATACTCAATACTTGGTTGGAGCTCCTTTTGCCTCAATTACTGCGTTAATGCGGCGTGGCATGGAGTCGATGAGTTTCTGGCACTGCTCAGGTGTTATGAGAGCCCAGGTTGCTCTGATAGTGGCCTTCAACTCTTCTGCGTTTTTGGGTCTGGCATTCTGCATCTTCCTTTTCACAATACCCCACAGATTTTCTATGGGGCTAAGGTCAGGGGAGTTGGCGGGCCAATTTAGAACAGAAATACCATGGTCCGTAAACCAGGCACGGGTAGATTTTGCGCTGTGTGCAGGCGCCAAGTCCTGTTGGAACTTGAAATCTCCATCTCCATAGAGCAGGTCAGCAGCAGGAAGCATGAAGTGCTCTAAAACTTGCCGGTAGACGGCTGCGTTGACCCTGGATCTCAGGAAACAGAGTGGACCGACACCAGCAGATGACATGGCACCCCAAACCATCACCCAACCATGCAAATTTTGCATTTCCTTTGGAAATCGAGGTCCCAGAGTCTGGAGGAAGACAGGAGAGGCACAGGATCCACGTTGCCTGAAGTCTAGTGTAAAGTTTCCACCATCAGTGATGGTTTGGGGTGCCATGTCATCTGCTGGTGTCGGTCCACTCTGTTTCCTGAGATCCAGGGTCAACACAGCCGTCTACCAGCAAGTTTTAGAGCACTTCATGCTTCCTGCTGCTGACCTGCTCTATGGAGATGGAGATTTCAAGTTCCAACAGGACTCGGCGCCTGCACACAGCGCAAAATCTACCCGTGCCTGGTTTACGGACCATGGTATTTCTGTTCTAAATTGGCCCGCCAACTCCCCTGACCTTTTTACCTGTACACATTTAGTAGCTTCAAATCAACTGTCAGCTTGTATTACTTTCACTATTAAGGATTCAGGAAATATTTGTCTTTAAAGGCGAATTAAATATTTTTTACTTAATGCTGAGATTTCACCCAAGGCTGTATTAAGTATGTGCTTCTTTTTACATACATAGAGAATAAGCGGTAGAAATGGATGGATATTTACACGTTTACGTGTGTGATGAATCAGATATTACTTTTATGCAGACGCTTCTTCAACTGCCAATGTTTGCTTTAGAGAATTTCACTCCGATAAAAAGGTAGATGTTAAACACTCTTTTTGTATAACATTCTCACATTTTTGTCAAATATTGGAGCGTTTAAAAAAAATAATTAAAAAAAGCTATTTACCACGAATAATCTGAAAAAAACATTTGAAAGCACAAGGATTATAAAACATTGCAGGACATTTGTTGCCTTGCATCCTGGAGATTAATCTTCAACACATTTGGATAATGTGGGCAGCACAGTGAAAAGGGGGTAAGTGCGTCTGCCTCACAATACAAAGGTCCCGGGTTCGATCCTGCACTCGGAATCTTTCTGTGTGGAGTTTGCATGTTCTCCCCGTTACTACGTGGGCTTCCTCCCACTTCCAAAGACATGCACCTGGGGATAGGTTGATTGGCAACACTAAAAATTGGCCCTAGTGTGTGAATGTGAGTGGGAATGTTGTCTATCTGTGTTGGCCCTGCAATGAGGTGGCGACTTGTCCAGGGTGTACCACGCCTTCCGCCCGAATGCAGTTGAGATAGGCTCCAGCGACCCCGAACGGGACAAGCGGTAAAAAATGGATCCTTCATTAATCTTACAAGATTTAGTGTTTTTACAAAATCATTAAATGACCATGCAATGAAAAAAAGAACACTTTTATTTACAAATAAAACATAAAATTTATAAAAACTAAATGTACAATTTTCACATCCCACAATGCTTAGCAGCAAGGCGAGGAGTGGGCAGGGCTGGTCAGTCAGAGTCTTCTTTCGGTTTCTTCTTCTTTTTCTTCTTCTTGCTACTTTCGGGCTGCAACGGAAAGTCCATCAGACGTTTTGCTCTCCGGTCACGTCTTCACCTTCCAAACCACTCACCTCTGTCTCAGGCTCCGCCCCCGCATCCTCTGGCACCGCCTCCTTAGGGTCCTCCTGTTTCTTCTTCTTCTTCTTCTTGTCTTTGTGCTGGGAAGACGGCGTGGCATCTGTGTCCGCCTCGTCTCGCTTCCTCTGCAGGAGACAGCAGATGTTGGAAAAGTGCGCGTTCATCTTTACGGACAGGTAACTCACCTTGGCGGGTGTGGCGCATGGCTCCGCCCCTTTGGAGGCACCGCTGCTGCTGCACAGACGGGAAGAGTGACATTTTAGTATCAAGAGTGAGGCGTGCATGTTGCCGTGACAACGGCGTGACGCTGTCGTCAGAGCAGCTGAGAGTTTGCGAGCAGCAAAGTCGACGAGCTGCTCTGAACTTTCTTTTAGCAGACCGACTCCCTCCCAGAACACTTCAGCTCAGGGCGGGATAACCGTCTGCACCTCTGGTCCACAAAAGGGGAGGGATTCATATGCTTCCATTCCTGGGCGGGGTTAATCATTTGGCAATGCAGTCTGCTGGAAATGACGGACAGCGCCACTTTACATAGCAACAGATTCTGTGGTAAAAGGTGGAATTGCCACATTTGCAGAAATTTGTCACCTTTCATGTGTCAGGTAAAGTATCACAAATGGGGCCATATGAATTCATTTCCTATTGTATACAGTACAACATACACACGTACAACACCTGTAGCGCATGTCTCACCTGTAGTCCACGTAGCCACTCTTCCACTGGTCAGGTGTGCTGCCGTTAGGTTTGCCATGTTTGTCCAGAAGTCCTTTCTGGATCATCATCTTCTTCTGACTCGCCTGACAAAACACATTTCACCTCCTCAGTCTCTCTGCCGCAACACTCGCAGTAGTACTACTGCACCAGATGCAATACTTGCAGTACTACAATGTGTACTATTGCACAAGATGCAATACTTGCAGTACTACAATTTGTACTATGCACAAGGTGCAATACTTGCAGTACTACAATGTGTACTATTGCACAAGATGCAATACTTGCAGTACTACAATGTGTACTATTGCAGAAGATGCAATACTTGCAGTACTACAATGTGTACTATTGCACAAGATGCAATACTTGCAGTACTACAATATGTACTATGCACAAGATGCAATACTTGCAGTACTACAATGTGTAGTACTGCAAGTACTACTGCACCAGATGGAATTAGGGCTGGGCGATACAGACGAAAAAGTATCTCAATATATGTTTACTTAAACTCGATATATATCTCGATATATTTTCCAGTGAAAGTATACATCCATCCATCCATCCATCTTCTTCCGCTTATCCGAGGTCGGGTCGCGGGGGCAGCAGCCTAAGCAGGGAAGCCCAGACTTCTCTCCCCAGCCACTTCGTCCAGCTCCTCCCGGGGGATCCCGAGGCGTTCCCAGGCCAGCCGGGAGACATAGTCTTCCCAACGTGTCCTGGGTCTTCCTCGTGGCCTCCTACCGGTCGGACATGCCCTTAACACCTCCTTAGGGAGGCGCTCGGGTGGCATCCTGACCAGATGCCCGAACCACCTCATCTGGCTCCTCTCGATGTGGAGGAGCAGCGGCTTTACTTTGAGCTCCCCCCGGATGACAGAGCTTCTCACCCTATCTCTAAGGGAGAGCCCCGCCACCCGGCGGAGGAAACTCATTTCGGCCGCTTGTACCCGTGATCTTGTCCTTTCGGTCATAACCCAAAGCTCATGACCATAGGTGAGGATGGGAACGTAGATCGACCGGTAAATTGAGAGCTTTGCCTTCCGGCTCAGCTCCTTCTTCACCACAACGGATCGATACAGCGTCCGCATTACTGAAGACGCCGCACCGATCCGCCTGTCGATCTCACGATCCACTCTTCCCTCACTCGTGAACAAGACTCCGAGGTACTTGAACTCCTCCACTTGGGGCAAGATCTCCTCCCCAACCCGGAGATGGCACTCCACCCTTTTCCGGGCGAGAACCATGGACTCGGAGGTGCTGATTCTCATCCCAGTCGCTTCACACTCAGCTGCGAACCGATCCAGTGAGAGCTGAAGATCCTGGCCAGATGAAGCCATCAGGACCAAATCATCTGCAAAAAGCAGAGACCTAATCCTGCAGCCACCAAACCGGATCCCCTCAACGCCCTGACTGCGCCTAGAAATTCTGTCCATAAAAGTTATGAACAGAATCGGTGACAAAGGGCAGCCTTGGCGGAGTCCAACCCTCACCGGAAACGTGTCCGACTTACTGCCGGCAATGCGAACCAAGCTCTGACACTGATCATACAGGGAGCGGACCGCCACAATCAGACAGTCCGAAACCCCATACTCTCTGAGCACTCCCCACAGGACTTCCCGAGGGACACGGTCGAATGCCTTCTCCAAGTCCACAAAGCACATGTAGACTGGTTGGGCAAACTCCCATGCACCCTCAAGGACCCTGCCGAGAGTATAGAGCTGGTCCACAGTTCCACGACCAGGACGAAAACCACACTGTTCCTCCTGAATCCGAGGTTCGACTATCCGGCGTAGCCTCCTCTCCAGTACACCTGAATAGACCTTACCGGGAAGGCTGAGGAGTGTGATCCCACGATAGTTAGAACACACCCTCCGGTTCCCCTTTTTAAAGAGAGGAACCACCACCCCGGTCTGCCAATCCAGAGGTACTGCCCCCGATGTCCACGCGATGCTGCAGAGTCTTGTCAACCAAGACAGCCCTACAGCATCCAGAGCCTTAAGGAACTCCGGGCGGATCTCATCCACCCCCGGGGCCTTGCCACCGAGGAGCTTACAAATAAAGATTATTCTTTTTTGAGCGAAATTCACTGAACTTGAAGTGGATGACAACTGCACTGTAAACAGTCAGTGGCACCTTTATTAACCCAGTTAGTCGAGATGGGTATTAACAGGGCAAAAATTAAACCGTTTAGGTAGCACAGAATTACATAAGAAATAAAATAGAAAAATATTTCTACAGAAAATAAATAACATAGCTGTGCAAATACAAAATGTATCAAACTCAGATAAAAAAATAAATTTGCAGGCAGGCACTTTTTAATTCCCAGTCGATGTAATGAACTGTCACACACGTACAGTTCTGTGGTCCTACTAGACCACATGTCTGTGGTCAGCTCCAAGTAAGTGACTTGACTTAATTGTGAGACTATGATCTTGTTTGTTTCAAAATTATTCAACTATTCAATGTTGAAATATAAAGAGTAGAACTAATGAACAAAATGTCAGCTACTGTTTGTAAAACACCAATGAAAATGAAATGTAGCATTTAGACAGGAAGTCATCACATGTCTGACACAATTACGTGTGTTCTTAAATGTGTATTCCACCTCTTCCAGTTTTGATTTGGGCTTACATGGTAAACAACTCAAATGAATGGGTTACCCAGACACATACATTTGTCCAAATGTGGCCAAATAGACGCATTGTGGGTTTCCTGGACGTCGTCTACATCGCTAAAAGAAAAATCTAAGGAAGATTACTAGTGTTCACTTCACAGCCACAGATGGTTCGTCTAGTTATTGACATTATTTACACATTACCATGTCTGTTTCAGTCACTACAGTAATTACAACTTGTGTTCACATCCACAGGAACCACATGAGTTAGCCTACTCTATATACAGTATTTACAACCTTACTAGTGTTCACTTCACAGCCACAGATGGTTCATCTCATTGACATTATTTACACATTACTTTGTTTCAGTCACTATGTTATTTAGTCCCTACAGTAATTACAACTTGTGTTCACATCCAGAGGACCTACATGGGTTAGCCTACTCTATACAGTATTTACAACCTTACTAGTATTCACTTCACAGCCACAGATGGTCCATCTACTTATTGACATTTACACATTACTTTGCTTCATTCACACATTACTTTCAAAACGATTTAACTATTCAATGTTAAAACAGTAGAATTATTGAACAAAATGTCAGCTATTGTCTTGTTGTAAAACACCAATGAAAATCAAATTTAGCATTTAGACAGGCTATACTGTAGCAAAAGTCATCACATGTCTGCCACAATCATGTACCGTATTTTCCGCACTATAAGGCGCACCTAAAAACCACAAATTTTCTCAAAAGCTGACAGTGCGCCTTATAACCCGGTGCGCTTTATATATGGATAAATATTAAGATTCATTTTCATAAAGTTTAGGTCTCGCAACTACGGTAAACAGCCGCCATCTTTTTTCCCCGTAGAAGAAGCGCGCGGTGCATGCTGGGATATGTGACGTTTCATTTCCATTTGTGTGTTTATGTAAAGACCCCAAAATGGCTCCTATTAAGTGTGTTGTCTGTCTAATTATAAATAATGCAGACGAGGCGTGTTAACTGAGTTCTCAACGTTTACTCACAGCGTGCTCATAACCACATTCTAACTCCCAGCATACAACAACGCTTCTCAGGGCTACCGCGCATGCTCGTAACTATCGTTGCATGCTGGGTAGTGTAGTTGTTATATTTGCTAGCTCATAACAGCACATTGAGAGACACGCTTACGCGCTTAATTCAATACTCGCCGTCATTCCGGGTGGATTGACAAAAGACCTCCAGCCGCTAGATATTGGTGTCAACAGGGCATTCGAAGCTAGACTGCTAACTGCGTGGGAACAGTGGATGACGAAGAAGCGCGCGGTGCATGCTGGGATATGTGACGTTTCATTTCCATTTGTGTGTTTATGTAAAGACCCCAAAATGGCTCCTATTAAGTGTGTTGTCTCTCTAATTATAAATAATGCAGACGAGGCGTGTTAACTGAGTTCTCAACGTTTACTCACAGCGTGCTCATAACCACATTCTAACTGCCAGCATACAACGCTTCTCAGGGCTACCGCGCATGCTCGTAACTATCGTTGCATGCTGGGTAGTGTAGTTGTTATATTTGCTAGCTCATAACATCACATTAAGAGACACGCTTACGCGCTTAATTCAATACTCGCCGTCATTCCGGGTGGATTGACAAAAGACCTCCAGCCGCTAGATATTGGTGTCAACAGGGCATTCGAAGCTAGACTGCTAACTGCGTGGGAACAATGGATGACAGAAGGCGAACACACCTTCACTAAGACAGGGAGGCAGCGCCAGACGACGCCAACATCTGCCAGTGGATCGTAAATGCCTGGGCAGATATTTCGGTCACAACTGTGGTCCGAGCTTTCCGGAAGGCAGGATTCACAGAACTGCTGGATAACAGTAACACTGACTCCGATGACTTCGACGAGACGGAACCGGCCATTTTGGATCTCACATTTGCCCAACTTTTCACTTCGGACACCGAAGACGAAGGATTTACGAATGAAGAATAACTTCAGAAAGTGAGCGCTATGTTTATTTTGTGTGTTGTGACATTAACGTTCGAGCAACATTATGTTGCTATTGCTCTGCACTATTTTGAATTTTACTATGTTTGTGATTGCACATTTGCGTACATTTTGGGAGTGAACAGAGTTGTTAGAACGCTGGTTTTTAATATATTATTAAAGTTTGACTGACCTATCTGACTGTTTTTTTGACATTCCCTTTAGCGCAGCGTAGGCGCGGCTTATAGTCCGGGGCGGCTTATTGGTGGACAAAGTTATGAAATATGCCATTCATTGAAGGTGCGGCTAATAATCCGGTGCGCCTTAGTGCGGAAAATACGGTACACATTACTTTGCTTCATTCACACATTACTTTCAAAACGATTTAACTATTCAATGTTAAAACAGTAGAATTATTGAACAAAATGTCAGCTATTGTCTTGTTGTAAAACACCAATGAAAATCAAATTTAGAATTTAGACAGGCTATACTGTAACAAAAGTCATTACATGTCTGCCACAATCATGTAGCTTAGCCAACCGCTACATTGGTCTAAAAATAGCTAAGCTACAGAAATCGCTACTTGTTTAAAAAGTAGCAAAGTTACGACCAAACTTCTGGGAAATATAGCTTAATTCTTTAAGTTCATAATTTTTAACTGAAAACCGCTGTTTTGACCACTGGATTATCAAAAACCGTACTCATTACGGGAAAAGCGTAGTTGCTGGCAGCAATGGCAAAGAGACGGATCAAGATTTTAACACATTGTAGATCGTAAAAAACGAAAAATAATGTTATATATTTTTACAGATAAAAAAGACGGAAAAAACTTGCCTGTCCAGACATGATCAAAGTGAAATATTTGAAGCCTTGTCAGTAATTCATACCATTGATTTTAATGCATCATTATTTTAGTGGAGTGTTTAGAGTTCTCTGCTGTTTTGTTCCACTTGTGTGAAGAACGTTGCTGGAATGTTGGAGATGTATGTTGGTCACTCGAGTTATGGATTATTGATTATGACCAACAAACATGGCCGACAAGACAGTAAACAGTCATATTAGTGATAATCATTCTTTGTTGTACGACGAGACTGACAGTACTGCAGTACCTACCTTAGGTCCCAGCCCCCACTTCCTGGGGTAGGTGTCTCGCTCCATGATGACCCTCTTGATCTTGGCCACCACGCCGTGGTCGCACGTGGAGATGACGGCCGTGGTCATGAGCGCCACAGCTGGTGAAAACAGAGGATTGTTAGCATGCGCATGGAGGGTCTGGGAGCATGCTCACAGTACGTAGGACAACTATGCCATCAGACAAGGATGGTAGATAGCAAGTCATCACAGCCCAGGAGCTCCTGCTGCTACACCGGTCATCATGTGGCACACACATTTAGTACACACCCCTAATACACACACGTGCACATTTAGTACACCCCCCCAAGTACGCGCGCACCCCCCCTAATATGCGCACACAAACATTTAGTACACACCCACACCCCCTACTTTGCGCGCGCACACAACCACACACATTTCGTACACACCCACACACCTGTACAGATAGCTTCACCCTTGGTGGTGATGACCACAATGTCCTGGTTGACCTCGATGCCGTCCTCGTAGCGGAGGAGGCCAGGCAGCATGATCTTGGCGCCGTAACAAATGGCGTTGACCTGCGGACAAGTGACGAGGTGGGTTTGTGGTGCATGCGAGCGATGCGGTAGTGGCCCGGCGAAGAAGAAAGACTCACGGCGCTGTCCTTCATCACCAAACGCTTGTACGACACCAGCAGCTTCTCCAGGGGAAAAACGACCCTCCTGAGATATGTCTCGTCCTTGTTGTGGTCAAACTGCCACTGGGCGTCCAGCAAGTCGTGCATGGTCACCAGGTTGTCCTGAAGACACACGTCAGTACTAAGATGTTTACAACTTCTAAACCCGGATGTCCTGAGGACACATGCCAGTACTGAGATGTTACAACTTCTAAAACCAGGTTGTCCTGAGGACACGTCAGTACTGAGAATTTCTTGAATTTTGAATCGCCGAAAGTTTTATCTTTCACAAATACTGCATTTTCGGTATTAGGACTCCCACGTGTTATTGTTTTCGTCATGACGAGAAATAAACCCAAGAAGCGAAGCATCAATGAAAAGTGGCTTCAGGAGCCACTTTTCAGCAAATGGCTCACTTATGACGATGGAAAGATGTTTTGCACGCCATGTAAACGGGCTAAGGAAAAGAACACATTTACGACCAGGTGCACTACTTTTCAAAGATCCAGCCTCACCAGGCACCAAGAAACACCATGTTACACCTTTCGTGCTTGTCTGCTCCCAGACTGTGGTCGAGGAGCGCGGGGAATGACTAGGCCCTGTATTTGTTACAACTCTGTTTTCCACAAAGCCAACCGGACACCCACCATGCTATTAACACTCCTGAACATGCTAGCGCTTCCTCTCCTAACTTGCCCACTCACTTACGCACGTCACTCATTCCACATTTTGCCATTCTTAAAGGGGAACACACAGCTTACGGCCATCACGAAGCCAGAGATGAAATGATAGAGACCACTGTATTAAATTACATTGAAACTAACTCGCCAAATTCTAAGTTTGTTGGCATTATTTGCCATGTACCGTATTTTCCGCACTATAAGGCGCACCTAAAAACCACAAACTTTCTCAAAAGCTGACAGTGCGCCTTATAACCCGGTGCGCTTTATATATGGATAAATATTAAGATTCATTTTCATAAAGTTTAGGTCTCGCAACTACGGTAAACAGCCGCCATCTTTTTTCCCCGTAGAAGAAGCGCGCGGTGCATGCTGGGATATGTGACGTTTCATTTCCATTTGTGTGTTTATGTAAAGACCCCAAAATGGCTCCTATTAAGTGTGTTGTCTGTCTAATTATAAATAATGCAGACGAGGCGTGTTAACTGAGTTCTCAACGTTTTCTCACAGCGTGCTCATAACCACATTCGAACTCCCAGCATACAACATCGCTTCTCAGGGCTACCGCGCATGCTCGTAACTATCGTTGCATGCTGGGTAGTGTAGTTGTTATATTTGCTAGCTCATAACAGCACATTGAGAGACACGCTTACGCGCTTAATTCAATACTCGCCGTCATTCCGGGTGGATTGACAAAAGACCTCCAGCCGCTAGATATTGGTGTCAACAGGGCATTCGAAGCTAGACTGCTAACTGCGTGGGAACTTCTCAGGGCTACCGCGCATGCTCGTAACTATCGTTACATGCTGGGTAGTGTAGTTGTTATATTTGCTAGCTCATAACAGCACATTGAGAGACACGCTTACGCGCTTAATTCAATACTCGCCGTCATTCCGGGTGGATTGACAAAAGACCTCCAGCCGCTAGATATTGGTGTCAACAGGGCATTCGAAGCTAGACTGCTAACTGCGTGGGAACAATGGAAGACAGAAGGCGAACACACCTTCACTAAGACGAGGAGGCAGCGCCAGACGACGCCAACATCTGCCAGTGGATCGTAAATTTGCCCAACTTTTCACTTCGGACACCGAAGACGAAGGATTTACGAATGAAGAATAACTTCAGAAAGTGAGCGCTATGTTTATTTTGTGTGTTGTGACATTAACGTTCGAGCAACATTATGTTGCTATTGCTCTGCACTATTTTGAATTTTACTATGTTTGTGATTGCACATTTGCGTACATTTTGGGAGTGAACAGAGTTGTTAGAACGCTGGTTTTTAATATATTATTAAAGTTTGACTGACCTATCTGACTGTTTTTTTGACATTCCCTTTAGCGCAGCGTAGGCGCGGCTTATAGTCCGGGGCGGCTTATTGGTGGACAAAGTTATGAAATATGTAATTCATTGAAGGTGCGGCTAATAATCCGGTGCGCCTTATAGTGCGGAAAATACGGTAAGTGTAGATGTGGTGGTCTTTAAACAACTGATGATCTACATACAGGTGAGAATAATCCATTAAATTTGTCATATGCATGAATGCCCTGGCACACCATTATCATTTCATGACAGAAGCAAAAATCTTTACACTTCTATACTGAAATAAATACACCTACAACTTATTAAATGAAAATACAGAAAAAATACCAGCAGTGGTAAAGTTTGGATCCATGAAGGAAAGAAGTGAATGAATGTTTATAATAAATGCATAAAAATGTGTTTTCTTTTGTATTATTTTTTTAATGAATTAAGTAACGCTTATGACAACCTTTTCCCAAAACACAATATAGAATGTGAGATATAACAAGATGAGGCATACATGTATCATTTCTTTTCAACACAGTGGGACTCCTAACTGTACAGTGGAACCCCATTTTTAAGATTTGATGGGATCCCTGGGACCCCATTTTGAAAATTCCTAGCACCAACACTGACATGTCAGTACTAAGAGGTTACAACTTCTAAACCCCGTTGTCCTGAGGATACACACGTCAGTACTAAGATGTTACAACTTCTAAACCAGGTTGTCCTGAAAACACAGGTCCACATGTCAGCACTCAGACGTCAGAACAACTTCCAACATATGAGACGCTTGATTGCTCTTCCAAAGTTTAATTAACATTCTGACACAGCCAGCCGGAATGAACTCAACACTTTGGTGGGCGAGGCCGGAACAGGAAGTTACCCACCTTCTCCCCCAGGACCCCCGAGCGGACTCTCCTGAGCTCCTGCATCTGACCGCCGACCCCCAAGAGGAGGCCCAGGTGGACACACAGGGTCCTGATGTAGGTTCCCGCCTCGCAGCTGACCCAGAAGATGCCTGGAAGACAGGCGGTGACATTTGACCCCGCATGGCGGCTGAGATATGCGAACTAGGGTGTGGTCTTACCGAGTCTCCTGTCCGGGTCGTACTCCACCAGCTTGCTCTCATAGATGGTCCGCACTCTCAGCTGCCGCTTGACGGCGGCGATGAGCGGCGGCCGCTGGAACAAGGCGCCAGTCAGCGTCTCCAGTCCCTGTGGACAAGTCACATGACCTGAGCGTCAGAGCTCAGACTCTTGTCATTGTGCGGACTTACCCTCGCCAGCGTCTGCTCGCTCTCGATAGCGTTGTGCAGCCGAACGATTCCCACGTACTCCTTCCCTGCGACACAGCAGAGGAGTGAGGGCAGGTGCCACGCTTTTATTGTGACGGGGCAGCCAGACACGATCCACCAGAATCTGCCTTCGGGCTTCCCGTCGGAAGGCGTTCGGACGACCTACCTGCGCTCTGCTGGGATTTGACCAACCGCGTGGCCCGGTCCACGCACACGATCAGACAGCCAGTGACTTTGGGGTCCAGCGTCCCGCTGTGACCAGTCTTCTCCACGCGAAGGATCCGCCGGACCCATGCCACCACCTCGTGGGAGGACGGGTTGGAGGGCTTGTCCAGGTTGATGAAGCCGGACCTGCGAGGAGGATGAGAGCAGGGGTGAATTCATGCCAAAGGTGGACGTGGAGTGCAGCGACCTCACCTGACATAGTCTTGGATGTTCCTCTTCAGGGGGTTGCTGCCGTTGAGAAGCGGCGTGTAGTGACACGTGCGCACGTTCAGCTTGTCAAAGTTCTGCAGAGAAGACGCAGCGTTACTTCCTGTCCGAGCATCACGCCGCCGACTGCGCACTCGCTAGTGTGATCAGAACGTTCCGGTCGTCTCGGCAGACACCGACAGAGCCATCCACTCGTACGAGTCAAGCGCCATCCGGCAGAACGCCGAAAAACATCCTGAAACGCAGAGAGACTCCGCCCCCAGAACGGGAGCAGAATATCAGGCTCCGCAGGACGCCGCTCAGCGAATGGATAAACAAGTTCATCACGTCACACACACACACACATTCTCAGCAGGGGGGTTACCTTCAAGAGGAGGGGCCACTGAGATGTGTCTAAGGTGGGAACTTTGCTTTCTGGTTGGATGAAGAAATCTCCGCTCTGCTGAATTTCCTGTTGACAACAAACGCTTCTAGTCTGACTCTTGCACCATGTGATTAATGTGCACACCTGACACTAACCCCCACATCATCTTGTTTCGACCTTTTCTTCTTCTTCTTCAGGGATGCTGCACAACACAAAACACATGTTACCCTACATGCCATCGACCATGTCACGTTTTTTGATTGATTGATACTTTTATTAGTAGATTGCACAGTACAGTACATACAGGTAAAAGCCAGTAAATTAGAATATTTTGAAAAACTTGATTTATTTCAGTAATTGCATTCAAAAGGTGTAACTTGTACATTATATTTATTCATTGCACACAGACTGATGCATTCAAATGTTTATTTCATTTAATTTTGATGATTTGAAGTGGCAACAAATGAAAATCCAAAATTCCGTGTGTCACAAAATTAGAATATTACTTAAGGCTAATACAAAAAAGGGATTTTTAGAAATGTTGGCCAACTGAAAAGTATGAAAATGAAAAATATGAGCATGTACAATACTCAATACTTGGTTGGAGCTCCTTTTGCCTCAATTACTGCGTTAATGCGGCGTGGCATGGAGTCGATGAGTTTCTGGCACTGCTCAGGTGTTATGAGAGCCCAGGTTGCTCTGATAGTGGCCTTCAACTCTTCTGCGTTTTTGGGTCTGGCATTCTGCATCTTCCTTTTCACAATACCCCACAGATTTTCTATGGGGCTAAGGTCAGGGGAGTTGGCGGGCCAATTTAGAACAGAAATACCATGGTCCGTAAACCAGGCACGGGTAGACTTTGCGCTGTGTGCAGGCGCCAAGTCCTGTTGGAACTTGAAATCTCCATCTCCATAGAGCAGGTCAGCAGCAGGAAGCATGAAGTGCTCTAAAACTTGCTGGTAGACGGCTGCGTTGACCCTGGATCTCAGGAAACAGAGTGGACCGACACCAGCAGATGACATGGCACCCCAAACCATCACTGATGGTGGAAACTTTACACTAGACTTCAGGCAACGTGGATCCTGTGCCTCTCCTGTCTTCCTCCAGACTCTGGGACCTCGATTTCCAAAGGAAATGCAAAATTTGCATGGTTGGGTGATGGTTTGGGGTGCCATGTCATCTGCTGGTGTCGGTCCACTCTGTTTCCTGAGATCCAGGGTCAACGCAGCCGTCTACCAGCAAGTTTTAGAGCACTTCATGCTTCCTGCTGCTGACCTGCTCTATGGAGATGGAGATTTCAAGTTCCAACAGGACTTGGCGCCTGCACACAGCGCAAAATCTACCCGTGCCTGGTTTACGGACCATGGTATTTCTGTTCTAAATTGGCCCGCCAACTCCCCTGACCTTAGCCCCATAGAAAATCTGTGGGGTATTGTGAAAAGGAAGATGCAGAATGCCAGACCCAAAAACGCGGAAGAGTTGAAGGCCACTATCAGAGCAACCTGGGCTCTCATAACACCTGAGCAGTGCCAGAAACTCATCGACTCCATGCCACGCCGCATTAACGCAGTAATTGAGGCAAAAGGAGCTCCAACCAAGTATTGAGTATTGTACATGCTCATATTTTTCATTTTCATACTTTTCAGTTGGCCAACATTTCTAAAAATCCCTTTTTTGTATTAGCCTTAAGTAATATTCTAATTTTGTGACACACGGAAGTTTGGATTTTCATTTGTTGCCACTTCAAATCATCAAAATTAAATGAAATAAACATTTGAATGCATCAGTCTGTGTGCAATGAATAAATATAATGTACAAGTTACACCTTTTGAATGCAATTACTGAAATAAATCAAGTTTTTCAAAATATTCTAATTTACTGGCTTTTACCTGTATTCCGTACAATTGACCAAATGGTAACACCCGAATAAGTTTTCCAACTTGTTTAAGTCGGGGTCCACTTAAATCAATTCATGGTAATCAATTAACGTGTCGCTACGTGCCATCGACCAGGTCTAGGTACAACACCAAAAATGTTCGTCAATTCACTTAACCAGACTTTTAAATAAAATAGCCGCTGTGAGATGCTTCATCTTTGGTGGCAAATAAGCTGAAGCCCACTCCCTTACGGGGAATCGATTCGCCCACGTGGTCTGTGCAGCAACACGTGGTAGATAGCTGCTACATGCTAACGATGCTAATGGGCCAACAGACTCCGAGCGACCATTTTCAGCAAACGCGTAATGGAAGTCACTTCGGTTGGGTTAGATAAAGAAGCAAAAAAGGACGAAAAGAGGAAACAAGACAAGAAAACAGAAAGAAGCCGCTTTGAACATCAAAGTAGGACACCGTGTGTACACGTGGTTATTTTCACCGTTCAATAATCGATGGCGATCGATTTTACAGGATCGAATTACTTGCTGAACGTAAGTAAAATTTCGATTAGGACCTCAGAAATCAGGCAATCAGCTGACAGAGAGGAGGAAAAGGGTTGAAATGGGGGGAAAAGTCGGCGGAGAACTTGAAGACTCACCCTCTACGTCCGCCATCTTAGCTCAAGTGACCGAAGCTTCATTTGGCCCCGCCTGTTCCTTTTTCTCCTTCACGTTGCTTTGCTGCCACCAAGTGGTCACACGTTGCAATACAGCTCCTCCCTTGTCATTTATGTAACGATGACGTGTAACAGGTATAAATACAATTAGTTCATATTATTACACATGAATAATCGAAGGGATATCAATTTAACACAGTTTTAAACATTATAAAAAGGTGCGTTGAATCAGATTATTTTACTTTTTTTAAATAATGGTGCTTGTAACGTAATTAATGTAGTACTTTTGTTGTCCGTTACGTTGGCGCATGCGCCGAACGTTAGCCACGTCCGTTCCCTACTTCAGGGCAGTTTTTTCTAAAATATTAACATCCATTCAACTAGTTTGTGTTATGTTATGAAATAGTGACATATTTAAGACTCCGATTACCTCACATCAATTATTACACTTTGAAATATATTTTGGGCTAAATATTGAATATTCTCTACGTCTGTTTGCCATAAAAAACACAATTTTCTATGACAAAAAAGACATAACACAAACAAAACAGAACAACTTATATAATTAACGGATAGTTCTGATGTTGAACCAAAGACTTAGGTGTTGAAAGTGGAAAAACAATTATTAGTACTTATTTGTAACATTTTTATGAGTGGGATCCTTTTGGATCCCCAATAATTTTAGTGTTTTTTTTTTTTTTTTTTATCCATGTCGACTTATTGACCTATTTATGGCTCAAAATACTTTACATCACGTATTTCACTTTAACAGTTTTTTTTGGGGGGGGGGACAAAGCATATTTTGTGTGTCAGCCACACTGTAAAAACTATTTCAGTGGTATTGTCCATTCTACTTTATTTTTAAAAGTAGATTTATTCCAATAAATCAATTTATTTTTATTTTTAGAGTTTTTGAGTTATCTATAAGTAAAAAGTGTGAATGTTTTCGTAACTTAATTTTTTATGTGATAAAATTAATTTTATTGGACTTCCAACATAAATTGATTTAGCAAAACTCAGTCCAAATGTTTACAGGTAAAAGCCAGTAAATTAGAATATTTTGAAAAACTTGATTTATTTCAGTAATTGCATTCAAAAGGTGTAACTTGTACATTATATTTATTCATTGCACACAGACTGATGCATTCAAATGTTTATTTCATTTAATTTTGATGATTTGAAGTGGCAACAAATGAAAATCCAAAATTCCGTGTGTCACAAAATTAGAATATTACTTAAGGCTAATACAAAAAAGGGATTTTTAGAAATGTTGGCCAACTGAAAAGTATGAAAATGAAAAATATGAGCATGTACAATACTCAATACTTGGTTGGAGCTCCTTTTGCCTCAATTACTGCGTTAATGCGGCGTGGCATGGAGTCGATGAGTTTCTGGCACTGCTCAGGTGTTATGAGAGCCCAGGTTGCTCTGATAGTGGCCTTCAACTCTTCTGCGTTTTTGGGTCTGGCATTCTGCATCTTCCTTTTCACAATACCCCACAGATTTTCTATGGGGCTAAGGTCAGGGGAGTTGGCGGGCCAATTTAGAACAGAAATACCATGGTCCGTAAACCAGGCACGGGTAGATTTTGCGCTGTGTGCAGGCGCCAAGTCCTGTTGGAACTTGAAATCTCCATCTCCATAGAGCAGGTCAGCAGCAGGAAGCATGAAGTGCTCTAAAACTTGCTGGTAGACGGCTGCGTTGACCCTGGATCTCAGGAAACAGAGTGGACCGACACCAGCAGATGACATGGCACCCCAAACCATCACTGATGGTGGAAACTTTACACTAGACTTCAAGCAACGTGGATCCTGTGCCTCTCCTGTCTTCCTCCAGACTCTGGGACCTCGATTTCCAAAGGAAATGCAAAATTTGCATGGTTGGGTGATGGTTTGGGGTGCCATGTCATCTGCTGGTGTCGGTCCACTCTGTTTCCTGAGATCCAGTGTCAACGCAGCCGTCTACCAGCAAGTTTTAGAGCACTTCATGCTTCCTGCTGCTGACCTGCTCTATGGAGATGGAGATTTCAAGTTCCAACAGGACTTGGCGCCTGCACACAGCGCAAAATCTACCCGTGCCTGGTTTACGGACCATGGTATTTCTGTTCTAAATTGGCCCGCCAACTCCCCTGACCTTAGCCCCATAGAAAATCTGTGGGGTATTGTGAAAAGGAAGATGCAGAATGCCAGACCCAAAAACGCAGAAGAGTTGAAGGCCACTATCAGAGCAACCTGGGCTCTCATAACACCTGAGCAGTGCCAGAAACTCATCGACTCCATGCCACGCCGCATTAACGCAGTAATTGAGGCAAAAGGAGCTCCAACCAAGTATTGAGTATTGTACATGCTCATATTTTTCATTTTCATACTTTTCAGTTGGCCAACATTTCTAAAAATCCCTTTTTTGTATTAGCCTTAAGTAATATTCTAATTTTGTGACACACGGAATTTTGGATTTTCATTTGTTGCCACTTCAAATCATCAAAATTAAATGAAATAAACATTTGAATGCATCAGTCTGTGTGCAATGAATAAATATAATGTACAAGTTACACCTTTTGAATGCAATTACTGAAATAAATCAAGTTTTTCAAAATATTCTAATTTACTGGCTTTTACCTGTATATCCAAGAGGTTAGACATGAACCATAACTTGTCTTTTTTGTTCTCTCTCTCCAATGACAGATGGGATGGCCCTGTAAGTTGTGCAGCACTGTTGTACCAACCAAGAGTGACATTTTAAAGCATTACAGACTGCACCATGGGACCTTTGGACACAGCCATTCCTTGCCTTGCATTCATGTAGGTTGCCCATGCTCTTCTTATACATCCCTTCGCTCTCATCTGTCAAGATGCTAGACTTCTCCTCTCTGACACCACCGCCAGAGAGTCGAGCTCCACTCCCACCACGTTACTGGCCTTCTCTACCAACTTGTCCAGTCTGTTTGCGTCCCTCGCTCTCAGCCCGCTGCCCCAGCAGGCCACGGCGTACAAGAAGGCGCCTGCCACCACCGACTCGTAGAATATCTTTTATTCTATTCTATTATCATTCTATTTTTCCTGACCAAGTTTCCATTGTGACTTGGACATGACATACTAGACTCACTTTTTGCCTGAAAATGTATACTAATACCCTTAATATCAGTAATGGTCAACATTTGCTGTCTTACAGATTAATGAAGCGTTCCGAAGGTGCAGTGCTGTTCCACTGGAATCAACATTTATGTCCCAACTGGACAGGTACACTCCAAAACTCCTGGAGCTCTTCAGTGCAAAAGGAGGAGTGACTGCAGCGCATCAAGAACTTGTTGATGGAACTGACACAGGTGGGTTAAAAGTGGTTTAAAAGTTTAAACTGAATCTGTAATCATGCTGTAATAACGGTATCACAGATTTGGAGTAAAATTGCCAAAAAAATTCATTTATTTATTATTCTTCTCTTAACTCTAGGACCCAAGTGCCTCTGCAGTGAAGAAGAGAGATGTGACTGTGAGATGCCTCATAGAGTACATGGGAGAGAGTGGACAGGAGCTAATCTCTGACTACTGTAAGTATTGTTTAAAAGCAGTTTTGGATCAATCTGATGTACAAGCTTAAATTGGGTTTACTTTTATGTTAACTGACTGAACCAGCAGTTGTCAGGTGGAGGTCCAGAATGCAGCTAGTTGGCAAGAGCCCCAGGATAGCCAATTAGCATAGCACCACAGAGTGATGCCTTTCTGTCTTGTGTTTCTGTTTGCCCTAAAAAAACATATATATATATATATATATATATATAAAACATATTACTGTTTGTTTGTTTGTTTTAATTTCTGGTGGTTCTATTCAGGTTTTTTATATGCAAATTAGAAATGCCAATAAGAAACATGTGGCTGGAAATGCATCTATCGTACCAAGTTTAATGTGCAAGATCTCAAATTAGAATTCAAAAGTTTTCAAAATGGTCATCACAAAAGTAATCATTATCTGAATTAAATCACACAACTTATATTACTGTAAATATAAAATTAGATGTTTGTTTTTTTAATTACTGTTTTTGTATCTCAAAGGGAACTGCTGAGACCTCTGTTCATGAGGACCTGGAAATGAAGAATATGAGCATCTACATCTGTCGTGAGCCAAATGCAGTAGGAATCATCATTGAGGGAGTACCAGTCCTTACTCATCTTGGAAACCTGGCCAAAGCATGCTGCCTACTTCTGGGGTTGACGTATGCACTTAATCTTGAGTATCCATCCAAACTTTCCAAAACATTTGAGGTGTTTCAAAGACTTTTTGTGGGACTTGACACACTGCGCCCAAAACCAACCCCCAAATTCATGACTCTCAAAAACAAGCTTCTAGCTTAGGCAGTGAGCCATGACTGTCAGCTTGCACTTTTGAACAGCTATTTTCTTGTCTGTTCAAAATCATTATACATTGTTCATTGAGTGGAATTCTTCAGAATGTTGTAACGGTTTGCCCTGTTCAGGTTTTATACAAAGCTCCAGGTCATCGTTTCTGGTGTGTAAATTAAGTTTTTTTTATGTTTTATACACACTAAATTGCCCCACTGTGAAGCTCCAGCTGGTCAGAAGGAGGGATCTGTGAGTTGTTTAAGTTAAAATGTTTCAAAATATACACACTGAAAGACACTACAGTGAAGGTGTTCTGCTTGTGAATTGTTACAGAAGTACAGATAATCTTAATGTTAAATTGTTTTAGCAAGAAACTGTACTGTGAATGTTCTAAGTAAAACTTGAGATGCTGAGGTCATGCATTCTTTTATGCACTAAATACTGATGTTCTTGACTGTTAATACTGTCCAGCTTATTGACAGGTTTGGATATGGCTTGTGAAAATGTTTTAATATGTATACGGTTAAAAAAAAAAGAAAACTACTGTGAAGGTGTTCTATACAGCACTTTAAAAAGTGGAGGTCATGCATTCTTGTATAATATGGATGTTGACTGTTCATACTGTCCAGCTCATTGCCACTGTTTTTATATGGTAATGATTTAATAAAGGTTGGAATTTGATATGTCTTGATTTTTTTATTATTATTCTAAGTAATTATTTTAAGCAGTTTCCATTTTCAAAACAAAGAAAGGGTAAGTTGGTCAAAATTAATAAAATTGAGTACAAAAATTATTTTTTCATTTAAATGTTACTTATTTTAATTAAGTCTTGTGTGTTTAATATGCTGATGTTTTTTACATTGATTTTACTCAATTTCTTGGCTTTTTCTGTAAACGCAACTTAATCTTTTTGCATAAATCGAAATGCATATTATTAAGTTCTACTTACTCAAAATACCAATTAGTTGAATAAACTAACAAAAATTGCTTGGAAAATGTTGCCTTATTTTTATTGAGTTCGATCTAGGCAACAGTTTTTACAGTGCATAAAAAACAAAGTTTTCTTTACAAAAGGCATAAAACAAGGGAAAAAACCTAAAATAATACAAACTTATAATTGACAGAATGATCTGAAGTTGATCTAGAGATTTAAGTGTGGAAAGTACAAAAATAAATATGAATATATATGACTCATTTTTAACACTCTTTTGGACTCCCAAGAACTTAAGCGGGATCTTTAAAAAAAACAACAACAAAAAAACGTGAAATATTGACCTATTCAAGGCTCCAATTACTTCACATCAAATATTCCACTTTGAAATATTTTGGGAAAAATATTGCATAAGATTTCTATGACAAAAAAGGTATGAAAAAAAAAATAAAAAATAAAAATAAAATATAACCAGAGAGAGACTTAGGTGCTGATAGTAAATAAATAATAAATAAATATATATATATATATATATATACATACATACATACTAGAGATGCGCGGTTTGCGGGCACAACCGCGAAGTCCGCGGATTATCCGCGAATCGGGCGGATTAAATTTTAAAAAATTAGATTTTATCAGCGGGTCGGGTCGGGTCGGGTCGGGCGATTGAAATTTAAAAAAATTAGATTTTAAATAGATTCAGGTGGGTGGCATTTAAACCAATTGGGAAATATATATACATAGTTAAATGTTGTTACCCACATACGAAAAACGAGCAGGCACCTGCAGCATATGCCACAACAGAAGAAAAAAAAAAAAGAGATGGACACTTTTACGGAGCGGAGAAGGCCCCCGACGCCTCGCCGGGGTCCGGGACCGAGGCCCCTTCCCCCGAGAGGGCCCCACCGGGAGCCGTAGCTGAGGCGATCCGCGAGAAGGGCCCGACGCACGTCCAGGGTCACCACCGTAGCCCACCGCACCGACACCCCGCCTCGTCCGCCTTCGCCGCGGCCAGCGTCACGCGCAGCAGGTAAGCAGCTTACCTGCCCGCCACCCCCGTGGCCGGGGGCTCGTAACAGGGGTCACTCCGCGCGCTCCGCCCGCGCAGCTTACCTGCCCGCCACCCCTGTTGCCGGGGGCGCGTAACAGGAGTCACTCCGCGCGCAGTGCGCTCACGAAAGGGGTGGGGCTCACCCTGGTTGATATAGACAGCAGCTAGGACGGTGGCCATGGAAGTTGGAACCCGCTAAGGAGTGTGTAACAACCCACCTGCCGAATCAACTAGCCCTGAAAATGGATGGCGCTGGAGCGTCGGGCCCATATACCTGGCCGTCGCCGGCAGCGAGACGCGCTTGGAGGTACGCTCAGCGCGGCTCCCATATGATTGCGCACTGGTGTGCGTCTGGGTCGTGACAGCGTGGCACGCGAATGCTGCATTGGATCAGTCTCTTTTCTTTAACAGGCAAAAGCTTTATAACCTCACTAATGCCTTGCATCGTCTATATTAGATATATAACAACGGGCGGGTGCGGGCGGATGCGGTTCTGATCAAATGTTAGATCGGGTGGATTGCGGATGGTTGACGACTTTCTGATGCGGTTGCGGATGAAATAATTGCCTATCCGCGCATCTCTAATACATACATACGCACACGCACACGCACACGCACACACACACACACACACACACACACACACACACACACACACACACACACACACATATATACACTAGAGATGCGCGGTTTGCGGGCACAACCGCGGAGTCCGCAGATTATCCGCGGATCGGGCGGATGAAATTTAAAAAAAATAGATTTTATCCGCGGGTCGGGTCGGGCGGTTGAAATTAAAAAAAATTAGATTTTAAATAGATTCAGGCGGGTGGCAGTTAAACCAATTGGGAAATATATATACATAGTTAAATGTTGTTACCCACATACGAAAAACGAGCAGGCACCTGCAGCATATGCCACAACAGAAGAAAAAAAAGAAAAGAGATGGACACTTTTACGGAGCGGAGAAGGGCCCCGACGCCTCGCCGGGGTCCGGGACCGAGGCCCCTTCCCCCGAGAGGGCCCCACCGGGAGCCGTAGCTGAGGCGATCCGCGAGAAGGGCCCGACGCACGTCCAGGGTCACCACCGCGCCCACCGCACCGACACCCCGCCTCGTCCGCCTTCGCCGCGGCCGGCGTCACGCGCAGCAGGTAAGCATCTTACCTGCCCGCCACCCCCGTGGCCGGGGGCTCGTAACAGGGGTCACTCCACGCGCTCCGCCCGCGCAGCTTACCTGCCCGCCACCCCTGTTGCCGGGGGCGCGTAACAGGGGTCACTCCGCGCGCAGTGCGCTCACGAAAGGGGTGGGGCTCACCCTGGTTGATATAGACAGCAGCTAGGACGGTGGCCATGGAAGTTGGAACCCGCTAAGGAGTGTGTAACAACCCACCTGCTGAATCAACTAGCCCTGAAAATGGATGGCGCTGGAGCGTCGGGCCCATATACCCGGCCGTCGCCGGCAGCAAGACGCGCTTGGAGGTGCGCTCAGCGCGGCTCCCATATGATTGCGCACTGGTGTGCGTCTGGGTCGTGACAGCGTGGCACGCGAATGCTGCATTGGATCAGTCTCTTTTCTTTAACAGGCAAAAGCTTTATAACCTCACTAATGCCTTGCATCGTCTATATTAGATATATAACAATGGGCGGGTGCGGGCGGATGGCGGGCGGATGCGGTTCTGATCAAATGTTAGATCGGGTGGATTGCGGATGGTTGACGACTTTCTGATGCGGTTGCGGATTAAATAATTGCCTATCCGCGCATCTCTAATACATACATACGCACACGCACGCACACACACACACACACACACACACACACACACACACACACACACACACACACACACACACACACACACACACACACACACACACACACACACACACATATATATATATATATATATACACACTAGAGATGCGCGGTTTGCGGGCACAACCGCGGAGTCCGCAGATTATCCGCGGATTGGGCGGATGAAATTAAAAAAAAATAGATTTTATCCGCGGGTCGGGTCGGGCGGTTGAAATAAAAAAAAATTAGATTTTAAATAGATTCAGGCGGGTGGCAGTTAAACCAATTGGGAAATATATATACATAGTTAAATGTTGTTACCCACATACGAAAAACGAACAGGCACCTGCAGCATATGCCACAACAGAAGAAAAAAAAAAAAGAGATGGACACTTTTACGGAGCGGAGAAGGCCCCCGACGCCTCGCCGGGGTCCGGGACCGAGGCCCCTTCCCCCGAGAGGGCCCCACCGGGAGCCGTAGCTGAGGCGATCCGCGAGAAGGGCCCGACGCACGTCCAGGGTCACCACCGCGCCCACCGCACCGACACCCCGCCTCGTCCGCCTTCGCCGCGGCCGGCGTCACGCGCAGCAGGTAAGCATCTTACCTGCCCGCCACCCCCGTGGCCGGGGGATCGTAACAGGGGTCACTCCGCGCGCTCCGCCTGCGCAGCTTACCTGCCCGCCACCCCTGTTGCCGGGGGCGCGTAACAGGGGTCACTCCGCGCGCAGTGCGCTCACGAAAGGGGTGGGGCTCACCCTGGTTGATATAGACAGCAGCTAGGACGGTGGCCATGGAAGTTGGAACCCGCTAAGGAGTGTGTAACAACCCACCTGCCGAATCAACTAGCCCTGAAAATGGATGGCGCTGGAGCGTCGGGCCCATATACCCGGCCGTCGCCGGCAGCGAGACGCGCTTGGAGGTGCGCTCAACGCGGCTCCCATATGATTGCGCACTGGTGTGCGTCTGGGTCGTGACAGCGTGGCACGCGAATGTCTGTGCTGCATTGGATCAGTCTCCTTTCTTTAACAGGCAAAAGCTTTATAACCTCACTAATGCCTTGCATCGTCTATATTAGATATATAACAACGGGCGGGTGCGGGCAGATGGCGGGCGGATGCGGTTCTGATCAAATGTTAGATCGGGTGGATTGCGGATGGTTGACGACTTTCTGATGCGATTGCAGATTAAATAATTGCCTATCCGCGCATCTCTAATACACAGACACACACACACACACACACACACCCATATACACACACACACGCGCAAACAAACACACATATGTATGCTTGGGATCCTTTTTGATCCCCAATAATTTTAGTGGGATTTAAAAAAAAATCAATGTTATGAATTATTGATTTACTTTAAATTTCAATTACTTTACTTCAAAATTTCCACTTTGAAATATTATTTTTTTAGCAAAATATTGCATGTTTTGTGTTTTTATCATAGAGATTTTCCTTTCCATGACAAAAAGGCATAAAACCAACAAAAACAACTGACATTTAAAATCTACAGCAGGATCTGAAGTTGAGCTAGAGACTTAAGTGTTGAAAGTAAAAATGTGTGTTTGCGTGTATATATATATATATATATATATATACACACACACACACACACACATATATACAGATATACATATTACACACACACACACACACACATATATTATATATATATATATATATATATATATACACACACACACATATATACACAATTATGTACACACTGTACATATCTGATCGTGGGACCACAGCTAAATTGAAGCCGCCACACAAAAAATAGCATATTCTTCCCGTGGAAACAAATTAAATATATTGTAAGAATTATATATAGCCTATATTAATAATAAAAATAATAATGGATTAGATTTATATAGCACTTTTCAGACACTCACAGCACTTCACAGAGAAGTGAGAACCCATCATTCATTCACTCCACATTCACACCTGGTGTAGACTTGCATCTTGAAAGTTTGCCAACATCTCATATTAGCATGCAAATAATGTTAATGTGCTAATGTTTAAGACTAGCCTTTTAGTCTGATTTTCTATGTTTTAAAAATCACCATTTCTGATATTTGACGCCATCTTGGAAGTATGCTAACGTCTCTTACATGAGCGTGCCAATGTTAGCATGCTAACATTTCTTATTAGCTTTTCCACTAATGTTGAGTGCTTAAACCTAAACATGATTTTTGATACTTGACGCCATCTTAGAAGTATGCTAACGTCTCTACATTAGCATGCAAACAATTTTTTATTAGCTTTTCCGCTAATGTTGAGAGTTTAAATAAAAACAAAATCATGATTTTTGATACTTGAAGCCATCTTAGAAGTATGCAAACAATTTTTGATTACCTTTTTTGCTAATGTAGAGTGTTTAAATAAAAACAAAATCATGATTTTTGATACTTGACGCCATCTTGGAAGTATGCTAACGTCTCCTACATTAGCATGCCAATGTTAGCATGCTTACATTTTTTATTAGCTTTATTGCTAAAGTGGAGTGTTTAAATCTAAAAATCAGGATTTTTGATACCTGACTCGATCTTGGAAGTATGCCAACTACTCTTATATTAGCACGCCAGTATTAGCATGCTAATGTTTTTAGTCAGCTTTTTCGCTATTGTTGAGTGTTTAAATCTAAAAATCATGATTTTTGATACTTGGCGCCATCTTGGAAGTATGCTAACTTCTCTTATATTAGCATGCTAATATTAGAATGCTAACTTTTTTAAGTTAGCTTTTTTTTTTTTTTACTAATGTTGAGTGTTTAAACCTAAAAATCATGATTTATGATACTTGCCGCTATCTCGGAAGTATGCCAACCTCTCTTATTAGCATGCTAAAATTTTAGGCTGGCTATTTAGTTCATTTTGTATGGTTACACCTAAAACTCACAGATTTGGACACTTGGCGCCGTCCACTGACCCCCGGTCAAAAGTCCATGGCACAGATAGCAGATCATTTTCTAGTGTAGTATTTAGAATGCATTCAAAACAAAAATTCCTCCGTCGTCTTGTCTTTTATAATGATTTTGAACATTCCAATAAATGTGCAGTTCCCATTTAAGGCTCCAATGAGTTCACATCAAATAGTCCACTTTCAAAGATGTTTGTTGAAAATCTTTGACAATGTACCGTAAGCTTTATCAGGACTTTGTTGGCAGAACAGTGCCCCCAGCTGGCTGTAGTTGTGTAATCGTGGTACACGTGTGGTAAGACAACTTGCAGGTAACGTTCAGGTAAAGGTTGGATTGATTCCACTCTGACAAAGTATTTGTGATATACTCTCACTACTTGTACTGCAAGTTCAAATCCATGAAAAACATTGTTTATTTCACCTTTGCAGCTCCGCCCCTTTAAAGGCGTGTCAGTGTCATTGCTGGGCCTGCGACCGGGCCTCCCGGTCGCCATGGCAACCGGCGTCTCTCCGGTGCAACGGACGTGCGTGCATGGCGGCAGGCAAGAGAAGAGGACTGAGTTGTCCATGTGAGGTCAGCGTTGACCCGTGTAAGCTCGGAACCAGGATGTGACGGAGGCGGCGGCAGATGAGATCATACCTCCTGTGTTGATGGACGGCTGGGACACCTGCAGTGCACTCTGGGAAAGATCCATGGGCTGGGGAGGGAAACACACTTGTTGGCCCAATTCCACCACTGCAAACTTATTTTTTCACACTTCAACCAACTTATTTTTTTCATACCTCAACCAATTTCTTTTTCATACATCAACCAACTTCTTTATTTTCATACTTCAACCAACTATTTTTTTTCATACTTCAACCAACTTCTTTTTTCATACTTCAAGCAAATTATTTTTTCATTCCTCAACCAACTTTTTTTTCATACCTCAACCAACTTTTTTTCATACCTCAACCTGCTTCTTTTTTCATACCTCAACCAACTTTTTAAAACAATATTCAACCAACTCTTATATTCATACCTCAACCAACTTATTTTATTCATATTTCAACCAACTCTTATATTCATACCTCAACCAACTATTTTTTTTCATACTTCAACCAACTTCTTTTTTCCATACTTCAACTAACTTCTTTTTCCGTACTTCAACCAACTTCTTTTTCCATACTTCAACCAACTTCTTTTTTCAAACTTCAACCAACTTCTTTTTTCATATTTTAACCAACTTATCTTTTTCATACTTCAACCAACCTATTTTTTCCATATTTCAATTTATACCTCCAACACCATCTTTTATACCTCCAACACTATCTATTTATACCTCCAACACATCTTTCTGTACCTCCAACACCATTTTTATGCCTCCAACACCATCTTTTTATACTTCAAACACCATCTTTCCATACCTCCAACACCATCTTTTTATACCTCCTAACACCATCCTTTTGTACTTCAAACACCATACTTTTATACTTCTTCAAACACCATCTTTGTGTACCTTCAACACCTCCTTTTATACTTCAAACACCAACTTTTTATACTTCAAACACCTTCTTTTTATGCCTCAACACCATCCTTTTATACTTCAAACACCACCTTCTTATACTTCAAACACCATCTTTTTATATTTCAAACCCGATCTAATACCTCCAACACCATCTATTATACCTCCAACACCATCTTTTTATACCTCCAACACCATCTTTGTATGCCTCCAACACCATCTTTTTATACCTCCAACACCATCTTTGTATACCTCCAACACCATCTATGTATGCCTTCAACGCATCTATTTATGCCTCCAACACCATCTATTTATGCCTCCAACACCATCTATTTATACCTCTAACACCATCATTTTATACTTCAAACACAATCCTTTTTATACTTCAAACACCATCCTTTTTATACTTTAAACACCATCCTTTTATTCTTCAAACACCATCTTTTTATACTTCAAACACCATCTTTTTGTACCTCAAACTCCATCTTTTTGTACTTCAAACACCGTCCTTTCATACTTCAAACACCATCTATTTATACCTCCAACACCATCTTTTTATTTTTCAAACCATCTATTTATACCTCCAACACCATCTTTTTATACCTCCAACACCATCTTTTAATGCCTCAAAACCTTCCTTTTATACTTCAAACACCATCTTCTACTTCAAACACCATCATTTTATATTTCAAACACCATCTTTTTATACTTCAAACATCCTTTTATACTTGAAACACCATCTTTTTATACCTCCAACACCATTCTTTTATACTTCAAACCATCTTTTTATACTTCAAACACCATATTTTTATAACTTCAACACCATCCGTTTATACTTCAAACACCATCCTTTTATACTTCAAACACCATCTTTTCATACCTCCAACACCATCTTTTCATACCTCCAACACCATCTTTTCATACCTCATACACCATCTTTTCATACTTCAAACACCATCCTTAAATACTTCAAACACCATTCTTTAATACTTCAAACACCATCCTTTAATACTTCAAACGCCATCATTTTATACTTCAAACGCCATCCTTTAATACTTCAAACACCATCCTTTAATACTTCAAACATCCGTTAATACTTCAAACACCATCTTATTATACTTCAAACAACATCCTTTTATACTTTAAACACCATCTTTTCATACCTCCAACACCATCCTTTTTTACTTCAAACACCATATATTATACCTCCAACACCATCCGTTTATACTGCAAACACCGTACGTTTATACTTCAAACACCATCTTTTTATACCTCCAACACCACCATTTTATGCTTCAAACATCATCTTTCTGTACCTCCAACACTATGCTTTTATACTTCAAACACCATATTTTTATACTTCAAACATCCTTTTATACTTTAAACACTATATTATACTTCAAACACCATCTTTTTATACTTCAAACATCATCCTTATACTTCAAATGGATGGACATCATCCTTTTATACTTCATACACCATCTTCCTGTACCGCAAACCTTTTTTTTGTACTTCAAACACCATCCTTTTGTATTTCAAACATCATCTTTTTGTACTTCAAACACCATCTTTTTATAGTTCAAACTATCTTTTAATTAAAACACCATAATTTATACCTCCAACACCATCCTTTTATACTTCAAACACCATATTTTTATACCTCCAACACTAGAGATAAATGCTTTAAAATGTAATATCGGAAATTATCGGTATCGGTTTCAACCTCCCGATTTTCCCGGGAGACTCCCCAATTTCAGTGCCCCCCCCAAAAATCTCCCGGGGCAACCATTCTCCCGAATTTCCACCCGGACAACATTATTGGGGGCATGCCTTAAAGGCACTGCCTTTGCGTCCTCTACAACCTGCCGTCACGTCCACTTTTCCTCCATACAAACAGCGTGCCGGACCAGTCACATAATATTTGCGGCTTATATACACACATAAGTGAATGCGATGTATACTTGATCAACAGCCATACAAGTCACACTGAGGGTGGCCGTATAAACAACTATAACACTGTTACAGATATGCGCCACACTGTGAACCCACACCGAACAAGAATGACAAACACATTTCGGGAGAACATCCGCACCGTAACACAACATAAACACAACAGAATAAATACCCAGAACCCCTTGCAGCACTAACTCTTCCGGGCTACAATATACACCCCCCGCTACCACCAAACCCGCCCACCTCAACCCCCAAAGTATGCTCTAGTATACTCTGGACTGAAGCTGTGTGCCTTCATTGTTTTTGTAGCTGTTGTTTTGAGGCATGTTAAAAAAAAATTAAAAAAAATAATGCACTTTGTGAAAGTCAAAGTATAGTATTTCCCATAGTTGTAGTGGGTATCAGGATTATCTCAGGGAGAGCATGTCCCAAATTACAAACTGCTGTTTTGAGGAATGTTAAAAAAAATAATGCACTTTGTGACTTCAATAATAAATATGGCAGTGCCATGTTGGCACTTTTTTCCATAAGTGGAGTTGAAGTTGTTCTCTTATTTTGGAAAACCTTGTTTTTGATTGATTGTTGAAACTTGTATAAGTAGACTGCACAGTACAGTACATATTCCGTAAAATTGACCACTAAATGGTAACAGCCGAATACGTTTTTCAACTTGTTTAAGTCGGGGTCCACGTAAATCAATACATGGTAAAGTTACATTGTTTAATGCATCCAGCGGGGCATCACAACAAAATTAGGCATAATGTGTTAATTCCACGACTGTATATATCGGTATCGGTTGATATCGGCATCGGTAATTAAGAGTTGGACAATATCGGATATCGGCAAAAAAGTCATTATCGTACATCTCTATCCAACTCCATCCTTTTATACCTCCAACACCATCCTTTTATACTTCAAACACCATCTTCTACTTCAAACACCAACCTTTTATACCTCCAGCACCATCCTTTTATACCTCCAGCACCATCCTTTTATACTTCAAACCATCCTTTTATACTTCAAACACCATCTTTTTATACCTCCAACACCACCCTTATACTTCAAACACCATCTTTCTGTACCTCCAACACCATGCTTTTATACTTCAAACACCATCTTTTTATACTTCAAACCATCTTTTCATACCTCCAACTCCATCTTTTCATACTTCAAACACCATCCTTTTATACTTCAAACATCATTTTAAATACCATCTTTCAGTACCTCCAACATCTTCCTTTTATACTTCAAACACCATCCTTTTAAACCTGAAACACTACACCATCCTTTTATACTTCAAACACCATCTTTGCGTACCTGTGACGGAATGTCACAGAAGCGCGGACTGGGAACCGTCTCCCAGTCGGTGCCGAGATCCGTCTCTTCGTCCGTCACCGCCTCATCCGCGCTATCCTCGGCGGGTCCGGAAGCTTCAGGCTCTACAAACTCCATGGACTCCTCCAGGTCAGCGCTCACCTCGAAGGGCCCCGTCCTGAGGCACGGCGTCAGTGGTGCGCAGCATCAGTCGTGTTCTCATTTGCATAGGAGGAGATCACTCACCTGCCCAGGTCGGCGTTGTCGGGGGAGACCAGGAACATGATGTTGCGCAAGGTGTGGTGGGGGTGGAGCTTGTCACTGTCCACGTGCTGCAGGTAGAGGCGTGTGAGCAGAGAAGGTGTTTGCGCATTGCCATGGTTACCTACCTGAGAGAAGCATAGGTGCAGGAGGTTGGTGTTGAGTTTGTTCAGGGCTCGGGTGAAGCGGTACCGACTCAGGTTGTCGTCGCAAAATTCGCTGGGAACAAAAAGTCAGGCAGTTGAGAGGTGAAGGCGCCCCGCGGCCTGCCAGTGGAAGCTCCGCCCACCTGTTGCACAGCTTCTTGGGCAGGTTGACGTCCAGAATGTGCGACAAGATGGTGACCAGCTGGGTGGCGTAGCACAGTGCGGCGCTGATGGTGTGGGCGGGGTTGATGTGGTCCAGTTCTGGGGAAAAGAGGCGTCGGTGACAGACAGGACGGACTGAAAGTGGGCGGGCAAAGTGAGCTACCTGGCCCCTGGTTGGTACTCTTCTCCTCCACCCAGCTGTAGTAGGCGGAGCAGTCTCCGTTGCTCGGCAGCGCGACGGCGGGGCCTGTGATACTGATGCTGGTCTCGCCGTTCTGGTCGTCCCAGACCCAACGCCCCGACAGGTAGGTCGTTCTGCGCGCCTCGGCCAGCTCGCTGACTGTGCTGGACGTCAAGGCGGCGTCACAGTCGGCCGCCACGTCGGCGGGGTCTCTGCGGACGAACGGGACACGCGTGTGAGCGCGTCGGTGAGAGCGGCGGCGGCTGTGGGCTCACCTGCTGCACGCTTTCTCTTCGCGTGCGGGGAAGATGTACGCCATCAGCTCCACGATGTGATCCCGCCGTAGTGCCGCCAGCTGACCCAGGCGCTCGTGCAGCTCGTGCTTGCGGCGCTCCAGAAGCTCTCCCAGGCGGCGGTTGTGTCGCTCAATCTTGTCCTGCTTGAGCTGATGGCGCCCGGCGCGCCGCTGCAAGCGCTGGCGCTCGTCCTGGGAGCGCAGCAGCAGCTCTTTGTCTGGGGGGGGGGGGCACAGCCGGGTTAGCTAGGACGCCAGGCGCCGCCACTACCGAGGATGAAGACCGCTCACCGCTTTTCACCTCCTCGCGAGCGCACGCCAGCGCCTCCTGCAGCTGCCGCATCTTCACGCCGCTCGCCATCATCTTCCACTTCTGGGGAACACCACAAGCATCACAAAGACCTCCCAGCCACCGCCGCCGCACAACGCTCGCCAAGACCACTCACCGTCTCGTCAGCTCGCAGCTTCCCGCGCATGGCGCCGACCACGCTGTGGGTGCACCGGGTCATGTGATCAGTACTGGTTTGCATAAACGCTGGCGTTAGCTAACCTTCACCTCTGCTGCAGCCGCTGCTCCTCCTCCTTCAGCGTCCTTAGCCTTGCCATCTTGTCGGCGTACCTGCACACACGTCACATGATCTCGCTAACCACAGCCGAGATCTTCAGGTACCTAACCATTCCGTCCCGTTGCTGGGGTGACCGTTCGTTTGATTCCGAATCCATTCTCCATTCAAACCCACTCCCGCAATGTTTCATTTGGTATCAGAATGGCAGCGGGAAAGAAGGACAAAAACTGGATTTCCCGGCAACAATTTACGTTTTGACAGGTAAGCAGAGGAGACGTACAGTAAGTGAAAAGCACTTGAGTGGAGGGAAAGGGGGCGTGGCGAAAGATTTAACTCAAATAATTCATTCAGGGAGAATTATTAACAATAAGCGTATTTTTATTCCAAATTGAATTGAATAGACAATTGGGCTCCAGGAAAAAGTGACCTTTTCACACATAGGGAGAAAGGGCGGGTGCTTGAGCAGCGCTTATTATTATTTACTTTACTAATACTCTCTCCATACTGCTACATATTAAATACTTGTATTAACAATGTGTATATACTACATCTGCTGATGTCCATCCATCCATTCATTTTCTACCGCTTGTCCCTTTTGGGGTCGCTGGAGCCTATCTCAGCTGCATTCGGGCGGAAGGCGGTGTACACTCTGGACAAGTCTCTACCTCATCGCAGGGCCAACACAGATAGACAACATTCACACTCACATTCACACACTAGGGCCAATTTAGTGTTGCCAATCAACCTATCCCCAGGTGTATGTCTTTGGGGGTGGGAGGAAGCCGGCGTACCCGGAGGGAACCCACGCAGTCACGGGGAGAACATGCAAACTCCACACAAAAGATCCCGAGCGCAGGATCGAACCCAGTAGTGATGGGTCAGGCAACACCGATGCATCGGCGCATGCGTCGAGCTCATAGAGCAAAACCCTGTGTCGGTGCGCGTACCGCTTTTAGAAAGTCACGTGACCGATCATGAGCTGTTTTGGTCACGTTACCGATACGCGAACTGTGTCGCACTGACGCCTCCTCTGTGCCCTGTGAGCGGGTCTTTTCTACAGCCGGAGAAATAATAACTAAGAAGACAAAGCGTCTAAAATTGAATACGTTGGAAAAACTGTTTTGTTTTTTTTAATAAAAATGTGTAAAAAAAAAAAAAAATCATTTCCAGGTCCACAAGCATCCTCATTCAGAACACGTTCTCTTAGATTTCCATGTTATGATACATGTTCACATTATTTATTGACTGTATCTAAAAAAGACAAAAAATATATTTTTATTTAAATGAAGTTATGAAATAATCCTAAATGAAATACAATGACTTTGTTTATATTATTGTATATACTAGGTCAGTGGTTCTCAACTTTTTTTCAGCAATGTACCCCCTGTGAATTTTATTTTAATTCAAGTACCCCCTAATCAGAGCAAAGCATTTTTGGTTGAAAAAAAAAAGATAAATAAGTAAACTACAGCACTATGTCATCAGTTTCTGATTTATTAAATTGTATAACAGTGCAAAATATTGCTCATTTGTAGTGGTCTTTCTTTAACTATTTGTAAAAAAAGATATAAAAATAACTAAAAACTTGTTGAAAAATAAACAAGTGATTCAATTATAAATAAAGATTTCTACACATCATCAACTTAAAGTGCCCTCTTTGGGGATTGTATTAGAGATCCATCTGGATTCATGAACTTAATTCTAAACATTTCTTCACAAAAAAAAAAAAAAAAAAATCTTTAACATCAATATTTATGGAACATGTCCACAAAAAATCCAGCTGTCAACACTGAATATTGCATTGTTGCATTTCTTTTCACAGTTCTTTTTGACAGACATTTTAGTGACAAACCTGAGCTTGTGCTTCACTGAGTTTATGAACTTACATTCATATTTTGTTGAAGTATTTTTCAATAAATATATTTAAAGGATTTTTGAATTGTTGCTATTTTTAGAATATTTTAAAAAAATCTCACGTACCCCTTGACATACCTTCAAGTACCCCCAGGGGTACACGTACCCCCATTTGAGAACCACTATAAGCGGTAGAAAATGGATGGATGGATGTACTAGGTCATAAAATCAGTGTCAGTTGAGTCGGTCCATAGGTTGCCTGTAGGGATTTTTAATGTCCAGCAGATGTCAGTATTTAGTGACACAGTATCGACACAGTATCAATACAGTTTTGCAATGTGTCGAAACGCTTCATGACGCCTCATCAACCCATCACTAGAACCCAGGACCTTCGTATTGTGAGGCAGACACACTAACCCGTCTTCCACTGTGCTGCCATCTGCTGATGTAGCAGTTGTAAAACAAAACAAGAAAAAAAAAGGCTGATATGCGTCAAAATGTCAAATATCTACGTGATATCAATCCGCATATCAAGCACGCAACTATGACAACGACACCACAAAAAGAAAAACATAGCCATGGTATTGTAACTTATATCTTCTTTACGTACGTTTTGTAATTTAAAGTTAGACAGGAATTTAATAGGAATGTTGGAAACAATATTTTGGTGTGTGTACAAATACAGAAATAAGTATTAATTAAAGCTGCAAGCAGCGTTGTTCGGGCCCGTGTATTTGGCAGGTGCTAGTCCTAAGTGTCCCAATACTTTTGTCTACTTGTAGTCTGAAGTGTCCCAAGACTTTTGTCTAGTGTACCTACCTTGTCTGCATTGTGTGGGCACGTTGGTGCTTCCTGCTTTTAAGCAGCCATCTTAAAAAAACAGCACCGCAGGAGCATCAGTGCAGCGGGTCTTTGAAGGGTCATAAAATCAAAACCGGAGCAGGTATCACAACTCTTTCGCCAACTTTTAATCAGAAGGGTTCAATCTCTCTCCTGTGTTAGTTTGAAGCCGAAACAACAAACGCGCTCAGAGGAGATAATGTTTGAGGAAAGGTGACGGGTTATTACAAAAATATTGTGTTGAAGGGGGAATAGCAAACTTCCTGTATATTTTAGCTGGGGGTTGTCAGTTTATGAAATGTAGGTCTAAGTGAGACCTACATAGAGGTTTTTGTTTCATCTCTGTCCGACCTTCCCAGTGGTAGTTACAGGCAGTTTTGTCAGATTTTTCATCCGAGGAGCAGTTTTTTGTGCGTTTTATTAAAAAATTGCTGTAGAGCACAATTTTTAGATTTGGGGTTAGGTTTTTTCATTACATCACAGTTTTAGCCAGTCCTGATGTGTGTGTTCAGTTTGGTGAGTTTTGAAGCATGTTAAGGGGGTCAAATTACAGCTGAAAGAGGCAAAAGTGACTTATTTTAGTACTTTTTTGTCTTGAAGGGGGAATTGCCAACTTCCTGTTGATTTTAGCCCGAGGATGTACAATTATGAGAACTAGGTCTAAGTCAGACCTACATAGAGGATTTTGTTTCATGTTTTTCCGACCTTCCTAGTGGGAGTTACAGGCAGTCAATTTTTTTTTTTTTTTCTAGGGGGCGCTAGAGCGCAATTTTGAGTTTTGAGGTTTGGTTGTTTGATAAAAAGTTTTGCCGTATATTACTGATGTGTGTGTAAAATTTGGTGAGTTTTGAAGCATGTTAAGGGGGTCAAAGTAGTGCGCAAAGCTGCGGAAGAATAATAATAATAATAATTAAAGCTGCAAGCAGCGTTGGACGGGCCCGCGTATTTGGCAGGTGCTAGTCCTAAGTGTCCCAATACTTTTGTCTACTTTTAGTCTGAAGTGTCCCAAGACTTTTGTCTAGTGTACCTACCTTGTCTGCATTGTGTGGGCACGTTGGTGCTTCCTGCTTTTGAGCAGCCATCTTAAAAAAACAGCACCGCAGGAGCATCAGTGCAGCGGGTCTTTGAAGGGTCATAAAATCAAAACCGGAGCAGTTATAAAAAAAGCGCTTCTGTTGTTGTATTCACAAGGGTTCAATCTCTCTCCTGTGTTATTTTGAAGGCGAAAGGACAAACGCGCTCAGAGGAGTTCGTTTTTTAAGGAAGGTGACGGGTTTAAAAAAAAAAATTGTGTAAGTGAGACCTACGGAGAGGTTTTTGTTTCATGTCTCTCCGACCTTCCCAGTGGGAGTTACAGGCAGTTTTGTAATTGTTTTCTTCCGAGGAGCAGTTTTTTCTCCATTTTATTAAAAAAATTCTGTAGAGCGCAATTTTTGAATTTGGGGTTAGGTTTTTTTATTAGATAACAGTTTTTGCCAGTCCTGATGTGTGCGTTCAGTTTGGTGAGTTTTGAAGCATGTTAAGGGGGTCAAATTACAGCTGAAAGAGGCAAAAGTGACTGATTTTACTAAAATTTAGTGTTGAAGGGGGAATAGCAAACTTCCTGTAGATTTTTGCCCGAGGAAATAAATTAAAAAAATTTAAGTCTAAGTGAGACCTACATAGAGGTTTTTGTTTCATGTCTCTAGACATTCGTACTGGGAGTTAGAAAAAGTTTACTTGGTAGGGGGCGCTAGAGCGCAATTTTGAGTTTTGGGGTTTGGTATTTTTACCAAAGAGTTTTGTTCGAGTTTTTTTATGTGTGCGTCAAATTTGGTGAGTTTTGAAGCATGTTAAGGGGGTGAAAGTAGTGCGCAAAGCTGCGGAATAAGAAAGAATAATAATAATAATAAAACGGACGAATAACAATAGGTCCTTATGTCCCATTGCATAAGGACTCCCTGTGGGAGTCCTTTTGCAATGGGCCATGGCGGGCCCTAATAATAATAATAAAACCTTAGAAATTCAATAGGTCCTTATGTCCCATTGCAAAAGGACTCCCTGTGGGAGTCCTTTTGCAATGGGCCATTGCGGGCCCTAATGATTGTGTGAATGTTTCCTAAACTATTGTTATTGGTATGCTAAGAGCTCAGTGCTAAGCTAGCGCCAGTTAGCTGCTGTGCTACAGCTAACGACGCCAAATACTAAGTCGACTACTGTTGTTATGCTAACAGGCAAGTGCTAGCTCCGGTTAGCCGCGGTGCTAAAAGCAAGCGAGGCTAAATACTAAGTCGACTATTATAATGCTAAAAGCCACGTGCTAAGCTAGCTGCAGTTAGCTGCTGTGTTAACGCTAGCGAGGCTAAATACCACGTCAGCTAGTGTTATTGTTATGCTAACAGCTACATGCTAAGCTAGCTAACGCTAACGAGGCTAAATACTAAGTCAGCTAGTGTTATTGTTATGCTAACAGCTACATTCTAAGTTAGTATTTAGCCTCCTTAGCGACCATCATATTAGTTGAATAAAAGTACGACTTTGTAAGATTGATGTTGTTTGTGTGGCGCCTATGACAACGTTAATGTCCGCTGGAAGTATCCAAAGAAAGGCTGGTCGACGTCTCACCTTTCGGCGTTGCTGCCGTCCAGGTACGCGAAGTCTCCGGCCTGGACGCAGCGGGCGCACGTCAGCCTGCGGCGGGACGTACCGCACAGCGGGCACCGCTCCACCGCCACATACAGACCCTCCGCGTCGTCCACGGACTCCACCATGACGCCGGCGGGCAGAGGCGGGCGAAGCGGCGGCCTTCCCGCGGGGCCGGCGGCTCGGACTACCGCTGAGGACGCCATGCTAGCTAAGCTAACCGCCGACGTGTTTGCTAATCAAAAAAATGCGCCCGACGTCATCAGCCGCTAACGCTCCATGGTGACGTCAGACAAGAATGTTTCGACGAGCGGGCTGACCCCGCCGCATTCCGGTTGTTGCTTCGTTGATTTTGTGACGTCAGTCCCCAGGGGCGTAGTTTACCTTTAATTCAGCTGGGCGGTGACGTTATGTTAAATTCAATTTAGGTCAAGATATGAAAATACAGGTAAAAGCCAGTAAATTAGAATATTTTGAAAAACTTGATTTATTTCAGTAATTGCATTCAAAAGGTGTAACTTGTACATTATATTTATTCATTGCACACAGACTGATGCATTCAAATGTTTATTTCATTTAATTTTGATGATTTGAAGTGGCAACAAATGAAAATCCAAAATTCCGTGTGTCACAAAATTAGAATATTACTTAAGGCTAATACAAAAAAGGGATTTTTAGAAATGTTGGCCAACTGAAAAGTATGAAAATGAAAAATATGAGCATGTACAATACTCAATACTTGGTTGGAGCTCCTTTTGCCTCAATTACTGCGTTAATGCGGCGTGGCATGGAGTCGATGAGTTTCTGGCACTGCTCAGGTGTTATGAGAGCCCAGGTTGCTCTGATAGTGGCCTTCAACTCTTCTGCGTTTTTGGGTCTGGCATTCTGCATCTTCCTTTTCACAATACCCCACAGATTTTCTATGGGGCTAAGGTCAGGGGAGTTGGCGGGCCAATTTAGAACAGAAATACCATGGTCCGTAAACCAGGCACGGGTAGATTTTGCGCTGTGTGCAGGCGCCAAGTCCTGTTGGAACTTGAAATCTCCATCTCCATAGAGCAGGTCAGCAGCAGGAAGCATGAAGTGCTCTAAAACTTGCTGGTAGACGGCTGCGTTGACCCTGGATCTCAGGAAACAGAGTGGACCGACACCAGCAGATGACATGGCACCCCAAACCATCACCCAACCATGCAAATTTTGCATTTCCTTTGGAAATCGAGGTCCCAGAGTCTGGAGGAAGACAGGAGAGGCACAGGATCCACGTTGCCTGAAGTCTAGTGTAAAGTTTCCACCATCAGTGATGGTTTGGGGTGCCATGTCATCTGCTGGTGTCGGTCCACTCTGTTTCCTGAGATCCAGGGTCAACGCAGCCGTCTACCAGCAAGTTTTAGAGCACTTCATGCTTCCTGCTGCTGACCTGCTCTATGGAGATGGAGATTTCAAGTTCCAACAGGACTTGGCGCCTGCACACAGCGCAAAATCTACCCGTGCCTGGTTTACGGACCATGGTATTTCTGTTCTAAATTGGCCCGCCAACTCCCCTGACCTTAGCCCCATAGAAAATCTATGGGTTATTGTGAAAAGGAAGATGCAGAATGCCAGACCCAAAAACGCAGAAGAGTTGAAGGCCACTATCAGAGCAACCTGGGCTCTCATAACACCTGAGCAGTGCCAGAAACTCATCGACTCCATGCCACGCCGCATTAACGCAGTAATTGAGGCAAAAGGAGCTCCAACCAAGTATTGAGTATTGTACATACTCATATTTTTCATTTTCATACTTTTCAGTTGGCCAACATTTCTAAAAATCCCTTTTTTGTATTAGCCTTAAGTAATATTCTAATTTTGTGACACACGGAATTTTGGATTTTCATTTGTTGCCACTTCAAATCATCAAAATTAAATGAAATAAACATTTGAATGCATCAGTCTGTGTGCAATGAATAAATATAGTGTACAAGTTACACCTTTTGAATGCAATTACTGAAATAAATCAAGTTTTTCAAAATATTCTAATTTACTGGCTTTTACCTGTAAATAGGTTGAGGTAAAAAAAATAAAAATGGTTGAGATGTAAAAATAATTATGGTAAGGTATGAAAATAAGTTGGTTGATGTGTGAAAATAAGTATTATTGAGGTATAAAAGTATTTATGTTGAGGTATAAGAATAATTACAGTGACGTATGAAAAGTTTTTGGAGTTTAAAAAAAAATACATTGAGGTACGAAAATAGGTTGGTAAAAAATATACAAACCCCGTTTCCATATGAGTTGGGAAATTGTGTTCGATGTAAATATAAACGGAATACAATGATTTGCAAATCCTTTTTCAACCCATATTCAATTGAATGCACTACAAAGACAAGATATTTGATGTTCAAACTCAAACTTTTTTTCTTTTTTTTTGCAAATAATAATTAACTTAGAATTTCATGGCTGCAACACGTGCCAAAGTAGTTGGGAAAGGGCATGTTCACCACTGTGTTACATCACCTTTTCTTTTAACAACACTCAAACGATTGGGAACTGAGGAAACTAATTGTTGAAGCTTTGAAAGTGGAATTTTTTCCCATTCTTGTTTTATGTAGAGCTTCAGTTGTTCAACAGTCCGGGGTCTTCGCTGTCGTATTTTACGCTTCATAATGCGCCACACATTTTCGATGGGAGACAGGTCTGGACTGCAGGCAGGGCCAGGAAAGTACCCGCACTCTTTTTTTACGAAGCCACGCTGTTGTAACACGTGCTGAATGTGGCTTGGCATTGTCTTACTGAAATAAGCAGGGGCGTCCATAAAATAGACGGCGCTTTGATGGCAGCATATGTTTTTCCAAAACCTGTATGTACCTTTCAGCATTAATGGTGTCTTCACAGATGTGTAAGTTACCCATGCCTTGGGCACTAATGCACACCCATACCATCACAGATGCTGGCTTTTGAACTTTGCGTCGATAACAGTCTGGATGGTTCGCTTCCCCTTTGGTTAGGATGACACGATGTCGAATATTTCCAAAAACAATTTGAAATGTGGACTCGTCAGACCACAGAACACTTTTCCACTTTGCATGAGTCCATCTTAGATGATCTCGGGCCCAGAGAAGCCGGCGGCGTTTCTGGATGTTGTTGATAAATGGCTTTCGCTTTGCATAGTAGAGCTTTAACTTGCACTTACAGATGTAGCGACAAACTGTATTTAGTGACAGTGGTTTTCTGAAGTGTTCCTGAGCCCATCCATCCACCCATCCATCCATTTTCTACCGCTTATTCCCTTTTGGGGTCGCGGGGGGCGCTGGAGCCTATCTCAGCTACAATCGGGCGGAAGGCGGGGTACACCCTGGACAAGTCGCCCATGTGGTGATATCCTTTAGAGATTAATGTCGGTTTTTGATACAGTGCCGTCTGAGGGATCGAAGGTCACGGTCATTCAATGTTGGTTTTCGGCCATGCCGCTTACGTGGAGTGATTCCTCCAGATTCTCTGAACCTTTTGATGATATTATGGACCGTGATGTTGAAATTTCTTGCAATTGCACTTTGAGAAACGTTGTTCTTAAACTGTTTGACTATTTGCTCACGCAGTTGTGGACAAAGGGGTGTACCTCGCCCCATCCTTTCTTGTGAAAGACTTAGCATTTTTTGGAAAGCTGTTTTTATACCCAATCATGGCACCCACCTGTTCCCAATTAGCCTGCACACCTGTGGGATGTTCCAAATAAGTGTTTGATGAGCATTCCTCAACTTCATCAGTATTTATTGCCACCTTTCCCAACTTCTTTGTCACGTGTTGCTGGCATCAAATTCTAAAGTTAATGATTATTTGCACACAAAAAAAGTTTATCAGTTTGAACATCAAATATGTTGTCTTTGTAGCATATTCAACTGAATATGGGTTGAAAATGATTTGCAAATCATTGTATTCCGTTTATATTTACATCTAACACAATTTCCCAACTCATATGGAAACAGTGTTTGTATTTTGAGATATAAAAATACATATTTTGAGGGATGATAAGTTGGTTGAGGTATAAAATAATTATGTTGAGGTATGGAAAGAAATATTTTGAGATATGAAAATATGTTGGTTGAGGTATAACAATTATTATTTAGAGATATGAAAATAAATATTTTGAGGTATGAAAACAAGTATTTTAATATATGAAAATGAATATTTTGAGATATGAAAACAGGTTGGATGAAGTATAAAAAAATAATCATGTTGAAAATATTTATGTTAAGCTATAAAACGCAGCGGGAATTTATTTGTCATCAAACCCAATGCACATCTATTTACAAAGAAACAGGAAGTGATGTCACTGCTTCCGGAAGCCTCTTAAGATGGGATAAATGTTCTCAAAGGCTTCGTAGATCTCGCTGCGCTCTTTGGCTCCTGAAAGAAAGCAGCCAGGAATGACTGACATCTGCCAACGTTATGGCATTAAGCTAGCGTTAGCGTGACAACAGTTAGCATGCCAATGCCAAAGTTGGAATGCTACCTGTTGGCATGCTAACTGTTGGCATCCTAACATTAGCTTAACAGCCAACTGTCGACATGCTAACGGTTGGCTTGCTATCTGTTGAAATGCTAACGTTAGCTTAACAGCCAACTGCCAGCATGCTAACGTTAGCTGAACAGCCAACTGTCGACATGCAGATACAGGAAGTTACCGGTCAGGACCACCTTCCCCGACACGAAGATAAGCAGGACGATTCGAGGCTTCACCATCCGGTAGATGAGGCCCGGAAACAACTCGGGTTCGTAGCTGCCGGGTGACAAAAGGTTCTGTTGCCGACCTGTGGGCGTGACGACGGCAAGAGGTGGTACCTGCTGAACTGCTGGTGGGTCAGAACCAGTCCCTCCAGTCGGATGGGGAAGCAGACGTCGCAGCTGGCCACCATGTTCTGGATCTTGAAGTCCAGGAAGCGAGCGGAGAAGCCCAACTTCTGCACCACGCGGGCATACTTCCTGGCCGCCAGTCGAGACTGCTCCTCGCTGCACACGGTCAGAAATAAAAGGGTTCAAGCGCACCACCACCGACCCGGAGGGCCAACTGGGCTGGTAAGCGGTACCGACCTCTTAGCTCCGGTGCAGACCATCTTCCCTGAGCTGAAGATCAGTGCTGTGGTTCTGGGCTCGCGGATCCTCATGATGACGGCGGCAAAGCGCTTGAACAGGAAACACACTGTGCTCTGTCAAGAATCTAACACGCTAAGCTAACACTCTACCTTGGGGTTGTACTCGGCGTTCCTGGCTTGAAGAGCGATGAACTTGAGGTCTAGAGGACAGCCCAGGTTGACAGTGGACACGATGTTCCTGCACATCCACACGTCAGCGAGCGGTAAGAGTCACGTAGCGCGGACAAGACGAGCGACCTACTGCAGCTGAGGGACGATTCCTGACCTCTCGGTCACCGGCGTCATGGGGGTCATGGGGGCCATGGGCGTCATGGGGCAGAAAAGGGAGGGGCCGGCCGTGGGTGACTCCTGCGAGGGTTTATTTGGGGTCACCGAGGAATTCTGGGAAGGGAAGTCCAGTCCAATGCCGCTGTGGTGGGACGTGTTGACACCTGCGGGCAAACTCACAGGTGGGTTCACCTTTCGCCACCCAGCCCTGCCCACACAGACCACAACCTCTTTGCCAAACCCACACCTGCGTCGTCCTGCGCTCCGAGCTCATCAGGAAGGAAGCTGAGGTCCAGCTCGTCCGCCAGCTCTCGGCTGGGCCCCGCCTTTGTCGACTGGTGGGTGGAGTCCTGACTTGTAGAGGCGGGGCTTGGAAGTGGGTGGGCGGGGCTGTGAAGGCCCAGGTCCTCCCCCACCATGAGGCAGGAGTCCTAAAAATGTGTATCATTTTTATTACCAAATCCACAACACAAATATCACTGCAGAGGTAATCCTTCACCCCACAGGTGTACACTTCAAGATACTGATTGGACGGCGGGATTATTGCATGGACTAGCAGGTAGTGATGGGTCCGGCAACACCGACGCATCGGCGCATGCGTCGAGCTCATAGAGCGAAACCCTGTGTCGGTGCGCATTTCGCTTTTAGAAAGTCACGTGACCGATCATGAGCTGTTTTGGTCACGTGACCGATACGCGAACTGTGTCGCACTCCCGCCTCCTCTGTGCCCTGTGAGCGGGTCTTTTCTACAGCCGGAGAAATAATAACTAAGAAGGGACGACTGAAGTGTTGATATCAACCAAACCTAACCCCCCCCCCTCTATATCCCACACCCCGGATTGTAAATAATGTAAATAATTCAATGTATATACTCTGATGATTAACATGTGTGATGACTGTATTATGATGTTAGTATATATCTGTATCATTAATCTATTTAGGTGGACCCCGACTTAAACAAGTTGAAAAACTTATTGGGGTGTTACCATTTAGTGGTCAATTGTACGGAATATGTACTTCACTGTGCAACCTACTAATAAAAGTCTCAATCAGTCAATGAAAGAAATCGTCTAAAATTGAATACGTTGGAAAAACTGCTTTTTTTTTAAATAAAAATGTGAAAAAAATTAATTAAAAAAAATCCCAGTCCACAAGCATCCTCATTCTCAACACATTCTCTTAGATTTCCATGTTATGATACATGTTCACATTTTTTATTGACTATCTAAAAAAGATAAAAAATATATTTTTATTTAAATGAAGATATGAAATAAATGAAATACAATGACTTGGTTTATATTATTGTATATACTAGGTCATAAAATCAGTGTCAGTTGAGTCGGTCCATAGGTTGCCTGTAGTTATTTTTAATGTCCAGCAGATGTCAGTATTTAGTGACACAGTATCGACACAGTATCAGTACGGTTTTGCAATGTGTCGAAACGCTTCATGACGCCTCATCAACCCATCACTACTAGCAGGCGAGGGCGCAGGCGCTGACTCTTCGCCGCTTCTCCACGCTATTTTTTGCTATTTTTACTGACATCTAGTGAGATTTTTACCGATATTTAGTGACTGATGTACCCTGCCAGCTGTATCTTGAACTATATCATTTAGCCGCTGAAAAGACTTGATTCGACATCACTGTTTTGTGGACGTATCATACCTGCTCGCGCCATCCTACGTGTACTCGGCTAGGACTAGCATTAGCAAGCTACCACTTGCCAAAGTGTCCTAGCATTAGCCACTGCAAGCTACCACTTGCCAAAGTGTCCGTGTGCTCCACCAACATACCCCGGGTGTCGGCTCCACTGCTGGGGCTGTGTGCGGAGGTCCCCCACAACGTGCACTACAGCTGCCAAACTGTGTGTGCAGGGACTACGGCTGACTGTGGACACCGGGACCACAGCTCATCTACGCAATATACACCATTGCAGCTGCTAGAGCTCAACACCCGTGGCCCTCTATGGGGCCTGACAGTCATCAAACAGTCAAGACTCCTTCGTCACCCCCGCTACATTCATAGGGCGTCCATCGGCGATTTGTGTACATCAACACCAGGAGATCCTCTGTGGTCAGCAGCAACACACTCTGTCGCAACTCAATCATGTCATCTGAGCACCGTCACCAAGGGAACTGAAAACACTCCTCAGCTGTGTACCTGGAGAGGCTGAAAAACTGGAATGGGTTCCGGTGTTCTCCGTCCCCTGGAAAAAAATATCCTCACACCAAACACCAAACTCTAACTTTTCAATGTCCAGTCCAATGTTCCCTCTAATTTGTCCATGTGTGTGAGCAAACGCCAATTTCCCTGAGCATTCAGTGGAGCCCATGTAAGCGAGGTCAGACATGCACACTGTGGCTACACCAGCAGCACACCTGTCCCAAACCTGACTAAATAACAAGTTCAATCTCCATCCATCCATCCATTTTCTACCGCTTGTCCCTTTCGGGGTGGCGGGGGGTGCTGGAGCCTATCTCAGCTGCATTCGGGCGGAAGACGTCGTACACCCTGGACAAGTCCCCACCTCATCGCAGGGCCAACACAGATAGACAGACAACCTTCTCTTATTATTATAATCAAATGACAGCAGTCATTTCCATGAGGTTATTTTCTAATATAAGTGTTTAGGCCCACTTATAATAACAATAACAAAAAATATTGTTTTTCATGAACTGTGTACTTGTATTGTTTGTCTGGGTGGAGGTCCTCCTTTGGAAATAATTTGTACCCCTTTCAGACATTGCATTTAGTTACTATTAAAACATTCACATGTTGCACAATGAGATGTAAGCATGGGATCATCTGTACATTCCTGCAACTTCCTGTTTGTTAAAAAATATATTTTTATTAGTATTTATCTAATATACTAACACCATATCATGATTAATATTTATAAATTAAGATTCCTAATAAATGACACTAGAATAAGCACACATTTGATTGGTAAATCAATCAATCAATCAATCAATCTTTATTTATATAGCCCTAAATCACAAGTGTCTCAAAGGGCTGCACAAGCCACAACGACATCCTCGGTACAAAGCCCACATACGGGCAAGGAAAAACTCACCCCAGTGGGACGTCGATGTGAATGACTATGAGAAACCTTGGAGAGGACCGCATATGTGGGTAACCCCCCCCCCCCCCCTCTAGGGGAGACCGAAAGCAATGGATGTCGAGTGGGTCTGACATAATATTGTGAGAGTCCAGTCCATAGTGGATCCAACATAATAGTAAGAGTCCAGTCCATAGTGGGGCCAGCAGGACACCATCCCGAGCGGAGACGGGTCAGCAGCGCAGAGATGTTCCCAGCCGATGCACAGGCGAGCGGTCCACCCCGTCATAGTGTAACGACTTAGAATGACACTTTGTGTGGTGTTGGAGTTGTCCGACTTTTTGTGTGGCTGTAAACGCATCACTGGCTAAGTGCCATATGTGCATGTGTTGGCGCAAGTGAGAAAGAGCGAGTGGCTGCTGTTGATATAACAAAGTTACTTTTGGTCTGGTTTGTACTGCAGAAAATGACCAGTTTTCCGAGATATGTTTTTTTTTACTAATGTTTTGGTGATGTGTTTATGACCGACAACTAAGAGTTTTGCTCAGTAAAGTGATGGATGGAATTCATGTCCTCAAAGCGTCTCGACAGACGTTACAATATTTGAACAATGATGACGAAAACTGTTTTCTCCGTCGTGTCCGTGTGTCGAAAATTGTTATGCGCTTATTTTTTTATTTGATTTTGTGCGTGGCATAGATTTTGACGTGCGCAGAGGACGCTTGAGCAGTGCGCAATTGCAGAGGCGTGCACCTTAGAGGGAACGTTGGTCCAGTCCCTAACAAACAAATCTGTCACCCATTTCTCTACGGACACTCTCCACAATTGAAAGTTTAGTAGTTAAATGTAAACATGCACTCTCTATAACAATACTCTTTATTTACCGCCCACGTAGACAACACCCGGATTTCATTGCAGAAACCGCACTCATCATTCTGCACATTATACTTGGAGACCTAAACATCCATGTGGACACACCCTCAAATCACTCTGCTGCTGAATATTTGGAGGTCCTGGACTTCTCTAATCTCAGACAACATTTCGAGGTTCCCACCCACAACAGGGGCCACTCCCTCGACATGGTGATCATTGACGCTGTCCCCATCTCTAACCTCCATGTTTTTGCCAACATCATTGATGCCAGAGGACAATAACAGCGGTCCAAAGATGGAGCCTTAAGGCACTCCAGCCTGACAGTCGAAATTCAGGGAACGTTTCGTTTGAATCACAAGCCAAAGAGCGTTTATTTCATAATGACGACCACAAAACAGTACATATATGACGTACGTGCACACCTGTCAGGTGATGGCTGTCCGAACAAAAGTGTCCAATTCTTCAACACATTGAATGTTATTGCTCAATCGTGTGTTGATTGAAAGGTGGTCGATCATGATCATGCTGCAGGTTACTTACATTTGCGATCGAATCATCAAAGTACCGCTCCAACGCCAACTCCTCCATCGTTGCACAACCACGTGACCTGCTACACAACTTGACACAGCTGCAGCCAATCAGATGACGATGACGACGACTTTGATTGATTGAATTGATTAAAACTTTTATTAGTATAAGTATATAGTAGTGATGGGTCCGGCAACACCGATGCATCGGCGCATGCGTCGAGCTCATAGAGCGAAACCCTGTGTCGGTGCGCGTACCGCTTTTAGAAAGTCACGTGACCGACCATGAGCTGTTTTGGTCACGTGACCGATACGCGAACTGTGTCGCACTGACGCCTCCTCTGTGCCCTGTGAGCGGGTCTTTTCTACAGCCGGAGAAATAATAACTAAGAAGAGAAAGCGTCTAAAATTGAATACGTTGGAAAAACTGTTTTTTTTTTAAAATAAAAATGTGTAAAAAAATAAATAAATAATAATTTCCAGGTCCACAAGCATCCTCATTCACAACACGTTCTCTTAGATCTCCATGTTATGATACATGTTCACATTATTTATTGACTGTATCTAAAAAAGACAAAAAATATATTTTTATTTAAATGAAGTTATGAAATAATCCTAAATTAAATACAATGACTTGGTTTATATTATTGTATATACTAGGTCAGTGGTTCTCAACCTTTTTTCAGCAATGTACCCCCTGTGAATTGTTTTTAATTCAAGTACCCCCTAATCAGAGCAAAGCATTTTTGGTTGAAAAAAAAAAGATAAAGAAGTAAAATACAGCACTATGTCATCAGTTTCTGATTTATTAAATTGTATAACAGTGCAAAATATTGCTCATTTGTAGTGGTCTTTCTTGAACTATTTGGAAAAAAAGATATAAAAATAGCTAAAAACTTGTTGAAAAATAAACAAGTGATTCAATTATAAATAAAGATTTCTACACCTAGAAGTAATAATCAACTTAAAGTGCCCTCTTTGGGGATTGTATTAGAGATCCATCTGGATTCATGAACTTAATTCTAAACATTTCTTCTCAAAAAAAAAAATCTTTAACATCAATATTTATGGAACATGTCCACAAAAAATCTAGCTGTCAACACTGAATATTGCATTGTTGCATTTCTTTTCACAGTTCTTTTTGACAGACATTTTAGTGACAAACCTGAGCTTGTGCTTCACTGAGTTTATGAACTTACATTCATATTTTGTTGAAGTATTATTCAATAAATATATTTATAAAGGATTTTTGAATTGTTGCTATTTTTAGAATATTTTAAAAAAAATCTCACGTACCCCTTGGCATACCTTCAAGTACCCCCAGGGTTACGCGTACCCCCATTTGAGAACCACTGTACTAGGTCATAAAATCAGTGTCAGTTGAGTCGGTCCATAGGTTGCCTGTAGGGATTTTTAATGTCCAGCAGATGTCAGTATTTAGTGACACAGTATCGACACAGTATCAATACAGTTTTGCAATGTGTCGAAACGCTTCATGACGCCTCATCAACCCATCACTAGTATATAGTATATAAGTTTTTCAACTTGTTTAATTAGGGGTCCACGTTAATCAATTCATGACAAAGTAGTTAATTGATTGGTACGAAATAACAGTTTTCATTCATTTAGTCATCTTCATAAATTTTCATCCATGCTCGTCTGCGTCTTTCCGCAAAGTTTAAAACAGAATGTGTCGTCACACGCACTTCAGCCTCCCGCCAGCAAGAGGCGCGCCATGCCGGAAGTGAGGCAGCCAAGGCGGCCGTGCGCAGGCGCAGTTTGACCGTAAACAAATCCCGCACGAGAGTGAAGCTCGGGCGGTGCTTTTTTGATCGTTAATTTATTGATCACCACGTCATGTTGATCAACAAATACACCTGTATGGTAGTGAATCCCCAGTGGTGCTTATTGATCACCACCTCATGTATTGATCAGTAAACAAACGAGATGGACGCTGTTGAAGAACGACTGGCGGACTTCTCACTGGAGGCTCATGGTGAATATTACTAACAATAATACTTTATTCATCCCGCTACTATCAGCACTAATTAGTATATATACAGGTAAAAGCCAGTAAATTAGAATATTTTGAAAAACTTGATTTATTTCAGTAATTGCATTCAAAAGGTGTAACTTGTACATTATATTTATTCATTGCACACAGACTGATGCATTCAAATGTTTATTTCATTTAATTTTGATGATTTGAAGTGGCAACAAATGAAAATCCAAAATTCCGTGTGTCACAAAATTAGAATATTACTTAAGGCTAATACAAAAAAGGGATTTTTAGAAATGTTGGCCAACTGAAAAGTATGAAAATGAAAAATATGAGCATGTACAATACTCAATACTTGGTTGGAGCTCCTTTTGCCTCAATTACTGCGTTAATGCGGCGTGGCATGGAGTCGATGAGTTTCTGGCACTGCTCAGGTGTTATGAGAGCCCAGGTTGCTCTGATAGTGGCCTTCAACTCTTCTGCGTTTTTGGGTCTGGCATTCTGCATCTTCCTTTTCACAATACCCCACAGATTTTCTATGGGGCTAAGGTCAGGGGAGTTGGCGGGCCAATTTAGAACAGAAATACCATGGTCCGTAAACCAGGCACGGGTAGATTTTGCGCTGTGTGCAGGCGCCAAGTCCTGTTGGAACTTGAAATCTCCATCTCCATAGAGCAGGTCAGCAGCAGGAAGCATGAAGTGCTCTAAAACTTGCTGGTAGACGGCTGCGTTGACCCTGGATCTCAGGAAACAGAGTGGACCGACACCAGCAGATGACATGGCACCCCAAACCATCACTGATGGTGGAAACTTTACACTAGACTTCAGGCAACGTGGATCCTGTGCCTCTCCTGTCTTCCTCCAGACTCTGGGACCTCGATTTCCAAAGGAAATGCAAAATTTGCATGGTTGGGTGATGGTTTGGGGTGCCATGTCATCTGCTGGTGTCGGTCCACTCTGTTTCCTGAGATCCAGGGTCAACGCAGCCGTCTACCAGCAAGTTTTAGAGCACTTCATGCTTCCTGCTGCTGACCTGCTCTATGGAGATGGAGATTTCAAGTTCCAACAGGACTTGGCGCCTGCACACAGCGCAAAATCTACCCGTGCCTGGTTTACGGACCATGGTATTTCTGTTCTAAATTGGCCCGCCAACTCCCCTGACCTTAGCCCCATAGAAAATCTGTGGGGTATTGTGAAAAGGAAGATGCAGAATGCCAGACCCAAAAACGCAGAAGAGTTGAAGGCCACTATCAGAGCAACCTGGGCTCTCATAACACCTGAGCAGTGCCAGAAACTCATCGACTCCATGCCACGCCGCATTAACGCAGTAATTGAGGCAAAAGGAGCTCCAACCAAGTATTGAGTATTGTACATGCTCATATTTTTCATTTTCATACTTTTCAGTTGGCCAACATTTCTAAAAATCCCTTTTTTGTATTAGCCTTAAGTAATATTCTAATTTTGTGACACACGGAATTTTGGATTTTCATTTGTTGCCACTTCAAATCATCAAAATTAAATGAAATAAACATTTGAATGCATCAGTCTGTGTGCAATGAATAAATATAATGTACAAGTTACACCTTTTGAATGCAATTACTGAAATAAATCAAGTTTTTCAAAATATTCTAATTTACTGGCTTTTACCTGTATATTGCTTCTTACTACGAACACCTTTACTTAGTGTAGTATTAGTTAGCAGAGGTGGGACCAAGTCATTGTTTTGCAAGTCACAAGTAAGTCTCAAGTCTTTGCCCTCAAGTCCGAGTCAAGACAGGCAAGCTCCGAGTCAAGTCCAAAGTCAAGACTGGAAAGTCTTAAGTCAAGTCCTAAGTCCTGCATTTTGAGTTTCGAGTCCTTTCAAGTCCTTTTAACCACAGACTAATATATTAACACAGATTGTGTATGCTTTTCAAACGCTGTATTTATTTATTAAAACAAGTGCATTTTAAATTGCAGGAAAGAAAATTGTGCTGACATTGCACTTTATAATAGCACTATTAACCAGTCATTTTAAACATTAACTCATTCCTTTACAGAACAAACACATTGAAAAATAAAGTGCAAATGTACTTATTTGTACAAAAGTGTTAACATTGAAAAAACATGACATATACGTGAACATAACAAAAAAAGTTGTACTTTTTATATGTCAGGGCCCTATGCTGCATTGCATTTGCAAAAGACCAAATTAGCCAAGAGTCTGTCAGTCATTTGTGCACGATGGGGGCGTAGTATGATGCCACCATGGCTGAAAACTCGCTCCACTGGAGCACTGGAGGCAGGCACTGCCAAGACTCTCATGGCCACTCGGAACAGTGAAGGAAGAGTCTTCATGTTCAATGCCCAGAACAAAAGGGGGGAGAGAGTTGTTTTGGGTTGGTGCACTACTTGTAAGTGTATCTTGTGTTTTTTATGTTGATTTAATTAAAAAAAGAAAAAAAATATATATATATTTCTTGTGCGGCCCGATACCAATCGATCCACGGACCAGTAGCGGGCCGCGGCCCGGTGGTTGGGGACCACTGAGGTAAACAACCAACAGTATGTCAGAAAGCTAGCTAAAACTGTACACTTATTCATAATATAGTATACATTTTAACTGACCTTTATTTTACTATTTTTGTCTTTTTTTAGGTGGCTAAAATACGCGGTGCTGCTGACCGCCGTCTAACGTTACGTGTGATATATTGACTAACGTAACCCTGCTTAAAAAAATCACTGAACAAAAAGTATGAATAAGGTAGTGAACTGCAACAGATTCCCGTGTTTGCAATAACGTTATAACGTTAGCAGTGAGTTTACAGCCTCACTGATTTAACTACACAGCAAATAAAAGTCACGTTACTTAGCCAATAAACGTTATCTTACATTCAAAACTTACCGTTCTTTGTGCAACTTCAAATGCCGGACGAAGTTGGAAGTTGTTGCCTCTCCATCAGTAATTTTCGAACCGCATGTGTTTTGCATACTGCAAACCGTTTTGTGTTGACCACCTCGTAATTTTTATACCCAAACAAAATAATTTTAGGTATCATTTTTTGTTCACTGGCGTGTGGTTTGGACATGTCTTCTTCGTTGGTTGTCCTGCAATTTGATTGGATGAATGCTGTGTGATGAAAACAAAGTAGATCTAATTTGATTGGCTGTTGTACTGAGACCACACCAGCTGACACACGCAACGCTGATAGACAAGTACACAATGAAAAATACGGAGCGCTCCCGAATAACTTTTTCATCTTTGGGTTTTGGGGAAAGTAGCAAGTCATGTCAAGTCATGTCAATTCAAAAGGCTCAAGTCCAAGTGAAGTCACAAGTCATTGATGTTAAAGTCTAAGTCGAGTTGCAAGTCTTTTTACATTTTGTCAAGTCGAGTCTAAAGTCATCAAATTCATGACTCGAGTCTGACTCGAGTCCAAGTCATGTGACTCGAGTCCACACCTCTGTTAGTTAGAGTACTGCACGTGCACAATACCTAACATGAATACATTGAGGTCTTTCTCCATTTAACAACGACATTCCCCAATCAGATCTTATATAAACACAAGTTTGCGCAATAAACACACAAAGTACAGCACAAAGTTTTCGATCTATTCTCCAACGAACTCGAACAAACTCTTAAGTGTATGCATGTGACGTCACAACCCGGATGTGACGCACCACCCTACACGCTTTTTTAAAAATGTATCAATAAAAATACTTTAAAACAGAATAATTTCAAAAACTCTAACCACGATATGGCTCTTAAGTAGCCAGAACATCATAACTATATTACGTTTCTTCTTTATATTTGTGTATTGTTTGGGTGAAACTTGGTGGTAATATCAGCGTAGTACTGCTAACATGAATGTTAGTACTGTGCAGAGGTGTGGACTCGAGTCACATGACTTGGACTCGAGTCAGACTCGAGTCATGAATTTGATGACTTTAGACTCGACTTGACAAAATGTAAAAAGACTTGCAACTCGACTTAGACTTTAACATCAATGACTTGTGACTTCACTTGGACTTGAGCCTTTTGAATTGACATGACTTGACATGACTTGCTACTTTCCCCAAAACCCAAAGATGAAAAAGTTATTCGGGAGCGCTCCGTATTTTTCATTGTGTACTTGTCTATCAGCGTTGCGTGTGTCAGCTGGTGTGGTCTCAGTACAACAGCCAATCAAATTAGATCTACTTTGTTTTCATCACACAGCATTCATCCAATCAAATTGCAGGACAACCAACGAAGAAGACATGTCCAAACCACACGCCAGTGAACAAAAAATGATACCTAAAATAATTTTGTTTGGGTATAAAAATTACGAGGTGGTCAACACAAAACGGTTTGCAGTATGCAACACATGCGGTTCGAAAATGACTGATGGAGAGGCAACAACTTCCAACTTCGTCCGGCATTTGAAGTTGCACAAAGAACGGTAAGTTTTGAATGTAAGATAACGTTTATTGGCTAAGTAACGTGACTTTTATTTGCTGTGTAGTTAAATCAGTGAGGCTGTAAACTCACTGCTAACGTTATAACGTTATTGCAAACACGGGAATCTGTTGCAGTTCACTACCTTATTCATACTTTTTGTTCAGTGATTTTTTTTAAGCAGGGTTACGTTAGTCAATATATCACACGTAACGTTAGACGGCGGTCAGCAGCATCGCGTATTTTAGCCACCTAAAAAAAGACAAAAATAGTAAAATAAAGGTCAGTTAAAATGTATACTATATTATGAATATGTGTACCGTTTTAGCTAGCTTTCTGACATACTGTTGGTTGTTTACCTCAGTGGTCCCCAACCACCGGGCCGCGGCCCGGTACTGGTCCGTGGATCGATTGGTATCGGGCCGCACAAGAAATAATTTTTTTTTTTTTCTTTTTTTAATTAAATCAACATAAAAAACACAAGATACACTTACAAGTAGTGCACCAACCCAAAACAACTCTCTCCCCCCTTTTGTTCTGGGCATTGAACATGAAGACTCTTCCTTCACTGTTCCGAGTGGCCATGAGAGTCTTGGCAGTGCCTGCCTCCAGTGCTCCAGTGGAGCGAGTTTTCAGCCATGGTGGCATCATACTACGCCCCCATCGTGCACAAATGACTGACAGACTCTTGGCTAATTTGGTCTTTTGCAAATGCAATGCAGCATAGGGCCCTGACATATAAAAAATACAACTTTTTTGTTATGTTCACGTATATGTCATGTTTTTTCAATGTTAACACTTTTGTACAAATAAGTACATTTGCACTTTATTTTTCAATGTGTTTGTTCTGTAAAGGAATGAGTTAATGTTTAAAATGACTGGTTAATAGTGCTATTATAAAGTGCAATGTCAGCACAATTTTCTTTCCTGCAATTTAAAATGCACTTGTTTTAATAAATAAATACAGCGTTTGAAAAGCATACACAATCTGTGTTAATATATTAGTCTGTGGTTAAAAGGACTTGAAAGGACTCGAAACTCAAAATGCAGGACTTAGGACTTGACTTGAGACTTTCCAGTCTTGACTTTGGACTTGACTCGGGGCTTGCCTGTCTTGACTCGGGACTTGACTCGGACTTGAGGGCAAAGACTTGAGACTTACTTGTGACTTGCAAAACAATGACTTGGTCCCACCTCTGGTACTGTGCAGTTAAAACAGCATCTTTCAGATTTGTACCTGAGCCAATCGGTACCTCACGTGGACGGCCCACCTGACCCACTGACCTTCTACCGCGACTGGATTGGTACAAACAAACCCTGCATCATCCGAAACGCTCTCAACCATTGGCCGGCCTTGTCCAGGTGGACGCCGACGTACCTGAGGCAAAAAGCTCGGCCTATAACCCCCTCCCCCCACTTGCCGCCACCAGGCTTACCGTTTCTTTCTCCGCAGGGAAAAGGTGGGGTCAAAGGTCATCAGTGTGGCGGTGACTCCCGACGGTTACGCCGACGCCGTGAGAGGCGATCGCTTCGTGATGCCGGAAGAACGTCACATGACCGTTTCCTCCGTGCTGGATGTCCTGGAAGGCAAGGTGGGAGGGGCACGGCCCATGGCAGCAACACACATTACTTCCTGTTTGGCTTCATATGTACATCACTTCCTGTTTCGCTATATAAGTACTTCACTTCCTGTTTTGCTGTATAAGTACTTCACTTCCTGTTTTCGCTTTATATGTACATCACTTCCTGTTTCGCTATAAGTACTTCACTTCCTGTTTTGCTGTATAAGTACTTCACTTCCTGTTTTCGCTTTATATGTACATCACTTCCTCTTTTCGCTTCATATGTACATCACTTCTTGTTTTGCTGTATAAGTAATTAACTTCCTGTTTTCGCTTTATATGTACATCACTTCCTGTTTCGCTATATAAGTACTTCACTTCCTGTTTTGCTGTATAAGTACTTCACTTCCTGTTTTCGCTTTATATGTACATCACTTCCTGTTTCGCTATATAAGTACTTCACTTCCTGTTTTGCTGTATAAGTACTTCACTTCCTGTTTTCGCTTTATATGTACATCACTTCCTGTTTCGCTATATAAGTACTTCACTTCCTGTTTTGCTGTATAAGTACTTCACTTCCTGTTTTCGCTTTATATGTACATCACTTCCTGTTTCGCTATAAGTACTTCACTTCCTGTTTTGCTGTATAAGTACTTCACTTCCTGTTTTCGCTTTATATGTACATCACTTCCTCTTTTCGCTTCATATGTACATCACTTCTTGTTTTGCTGTATAAGTAATTAACTTCCTGTTTTCGCTTTATATGTACATCACTTCCTGTTTCGCTATATAAGTACTTCACTTCCTGTTTTGCTGTATAAGTACTTCACTTCCTGTTTTCGCTTTATATGTACATCACTTCCTGTTTCGCTATATAAGTACTTCACTTCCTGTTTTGCTGTATAAGTACTTCACTTCCTGTTTTGCTGTATAAGTACTTCACTTCCTGTTTTGCTGTATAAGTACTTCACTTCCTGTTTTCGCTTTATATGTACATCACTTCCTGTTTCGCTATATAAGTACTTCACTTCCTGTTTCGCTATATAAGTACTTCACTTCCTGTTTTGCTGTATAAGTACTTCACTTCCTGTTTTCGCTTTATATGTACATCACTTCCTCTTTTCGCTTCATATGTACATCACTTCTTGTTTTGCTGTATAAGTAATTAACTTCCTGTTTTCGCTTTATATGTACATCACTTCCTGTTTCGCTATATAAGTACTTCACTTCCTGTTTTGCTGTATAAGTACTTCACTTCCTGTTTTCGCTTTATATGTACATCACTTCCTGTTTCGCTATATAAGTACTTCACTTCCTGTTTTGCTGTATAAGTACTTCACTTCCTGTTTTCGCTTTATATGTACATCACTTCCTGTTTCGCTATATAAGTACTTCACTTCCTGTTTTGCTGTATAAGTACTTCACTTCCTGTTTTCGCTTTATATGTACATCACTTCCTCTTTTCGCTTCATATGTACATCACTTCTTGTTTTGCTGTATAAGTAATTAACTTCCTGTTTTCGCTTTATATGTACATCACTTCCTGTTTTTGCTTGTGCAGCTGAGATAGACTCCAGCACCCCCCGCGACCCCCAAAAGGGACAAGCGGTAGAAAATGGATGGATGGATGTACATCACTTCCGGTTTTGGCTTTATATGTACGTCACTTCCTGTTTGGCGGCAGGTGAAGCGGCGTGGAGTCTTTTACGTCCAAAAGCAGTGTTCCAACCTGCTGGACGAACTTCCTGAGCTGACAGGCGACGTGGAAGCGCACGTGCCGTGGATGAGTACGGCGCTGGGTGAGCACTCGGCGTCGTTTGATGCCGCGTCTTCTCATCGGGCGGCCAAGCTGACCTTTTCTTCTTCTGCGTTCAGGAAAGTTACCAGACGCCGTCAATTTCTGGCTGGGCGAAGCAGATGCCGTCACGTCACGTAAGCCCCGACTTCCTGTCCGGCGGCGGGGACATAGCGCTAAAGTCTGGCACTTCCTGTTTCAGTGCACAAAGATCCTTATGAGAACGTCTACTGTGTCGTTTCTGGACAGAAGAACTTCATCCTGCTGCCGCCTACAGAGCGACCCTTCCTCCCTTACGGTACTGTAGTGACCGCGCATGCTGGCCCCGCCTCCTGTAGCCATGGCAACCGTGTGTCTGTCGCCAGGCCTCTACCAGCCCGCGGTTTACTGCCAGCAAGACGACGGCGACTTTGCGGCGGTGGACCAGACTGACTGTGAGAAGGTAGGTTGGCATATACGTGTTAGGCTCCGCCCTCACATCATCTACCCCATTTCACTAGGTGCCCTGGATCCCCCTGGACCCGCTGGACCCCGACCTGGAGCGCTACCCCATGTACCGAAGAGCGCGGCCGCTGCACTGTAGTGTGAAGGCCGGGGAGATCCTATACCTGCCCTCGCTGTGGTTCCACCACGTGCGGCAGACGCACGGCTGCATGGCAGGTACTGCACGCCCACGGGTCACCTGACGTGTCACCTGGCATGTCACCTAACGTCCCTTGTTGTGTTGCAGTCAACTTCTGGTACGACATGGACTTTGACGTCAAGTACAACTACTTCCAGCTGGTGGACGCGCTGTCGCAGCTCATATCACCACCTGCATGTGAGGCAAACAGGAAGTGAGCAAGAGGCAAACAGGAAGTGATAAAAAAGCTCTTTATTAAAGCAAACTTTTGGTTTTTCAATCTTCCTCTTTCAATGTTTATCATCTCCACGGCAACCGGAAAAGTAAACACAAACAAGGTGCACAGGAAGTCTATCTGGCGAAGGCCCCGCCCACCTGCTTGATGGGGAAGGATCCTGCCTGAGACCCTTCCCTTTGGGCCGATTAAAAAAAAATGTAAAAAGTTGAGTTTGTGGCGCAAAGCGAAAACAGCTTAGTCACCGCCGTTCCCGCGGCAAAAGGGAACGTTGATGCTGTGGAAGGCAGGCACCCAGCGGTTGTCATGGAGACCCAGTTTGCACCCCGGCGCACCCCTGTGGGTGCCGTGGCAACACATCCAGTACCCGGGGCCGTAGGGCAGCGGCTGGCAGTACGGCTTATGGTGCCAGCGACAAAGCGACGTGTCGCCGCGCACGTAGCGCCGCTTGCAGCGCTTGCAGGGGTCGTCGCGGTAACGGGGATCCGACACCCACAGCGCGTCGGCGGGGCGGACGGCGTAGCTGTTGATGATGGACTTGAAGTAGCGACACGTGCACTTGAGTGCTGCCAGCGTGCGTGTGGGCAGCAGCGCGAAGATGCCCACCAGCACGTCCGCCGGCAGTGCAGACAGTGGCGCCGTGGGCGGAGGCTCCAGAAGCTGGCGGAGTTGCTGGCGCAGCTCCAGGAAGTCGAGTGATGTCGAGGAGCGCCGTGTCACGCTGCCGCTCAGAGCACAGACACTACGGGGCTGGGGAGGGGGGGTGCTGGAGCCAAAAGTCAAATCTGTGTCGGTGCCTAAATGAGTGCTCGTCGCGGGCGGAGATAGAAACAATAATCCAGGAAGAGGTTCCGCCTCCTCAGCCAGCGAGGGCGAGGCCTCAGGACTCCCACCTGACGGCCGGAAGGAGGGTGTGGCCAGAGCCGAGGCCCCTGACGGACACGGTGAGGGGGCGGGGAAATGGTGGGCACTGGCAAGGAGGACACGCCCCACTGACCTCAGGCTGTTGCTTCTGGACACGCCCCCCTCGGTCCTGCACCGCAGACACTCGGACTCCAGCTTGGCCACCATGTCCGACACCTTGACGCACTCTGGCTCCTCCCCTTTGTCCTGAGGGGGCGGGGCTGCAAAGCTCTTGTGGAGCGCGAGCAGGGGTTTGGAGTCTGCCTGGTGCACACTTGCTCGCCGTTCCAGGAACGCCACCATCTCGCCCACAGACACCTTGCGCTCCACCCCCTCAACATCGCCACGCCCACTTGCCAGAACGTGGGCGGAGCTTCCCAGGTCCTCTGGGAGGTTCTGGCTGTCTGCAGACCTCCTCCGCCGCTTGGCGTCACCATTTTCCTGCCAGCGTCCCTTCACCTTTCCGGCCCGCGCAGTCCCCAAAAAGGAGGCGTGGTTTCGTTCTCCCGCCTCCTCAGTGAAGATGGCGATCTTCTCGCGGACGTGTCCCGGCTTGATGACAGCCCACATGTCCAGCAGGGCTGCGCCGTCCTCAGCCGCTGGCGAGGAGGAAGTGAGACAACATGGCGGCCGAGCTCTCAGGCCGGGCGACGCTCCCGTGGCGCTGATGGCATGGTTAACGGCGCTGGGCGGGTCCAGACCAAAGTCTGAGCGCATGAGCGTCACGTGCATGGCGGCCCTGTGGACAGGAAGTTGAAGTTGACTTGGAAGAGTGCATGATGGCGAGGGGGCGAGCTTTACCTCCACACTGTGCCTTGACTGCCTGATGGTGAGAGGGGGCGTGGCCTGGCTTGATTGACAGCTCGTCACATCTCTGACAAGAGAAGCGCAGCGACCTGCAGGGTTCAAAGGTCATGAAATGGAGCAAACCAGGAAAACAAGGCAGTGTTCGCTTGCTAGCTCGTTGTCACGTGACCCCCACGAGGAGCTAAAGACATAAACACACTTCCGGGGTTCGCTAGCTCGACGCTAACTAGTATGAAAACACCTGGCTAACGGGTTAGCATCGAGGCTAGCTGCATGAGGAAACATGGCGTCGAAGGCAAAGTCAGGTTTGAGTAAAAGCACCCGCGCAACATTTGCTGCTTTAGCAGCAGAAGCTAACAGGCGGAAGAAGACGACACTCGAGCTCACCTGAGGTTAATGTTCGAGTTCCGAACGCCTCTGACATCGACTAATCTCCCGTTGCAACTCTTCTCAGCGGCTGATTTAACGCCTCGGAATTTAATTCGATGTCTTTAATTTGTGAAACATGGCGGAGTAAAAAGTTAAGTCTCAAACGCTGACTGACGTCCAGCTGGAGGAGCGGCGTCGTGACGTCACCGGCCGGTCCAAGATCGTCTATTTTAAGAACAGCTACAGCCATTCGGTTCCAATGTGTTGCGGCGCCCCCTGGCGGGGCAAAGGTGACGTGGCAGTATGTCACGATCTTGATGCAGCAACACAGCTTGAGTGTCACACAAATCACACAAATAACACACGTGCCTTTCATTGATAGGAAGTGGAAAAGGTGTAGGGTTGAATAAGCTTTGCTTCTTCCTACTCCTTTTCAAACATGCTGTAAAGAGAAATAAAAATATGTGATGTATCAATTTGTATTCATGTTCCAAATAAATTCCAACCAACCAACCATCACACAACAATCACACACGAGCCACACAACTATTACATGAAAATTACACAACCATCACACACCAGTCACACAACCATCACACAACAATCACACGGCAATTACATGAAAATCACACTATAATTACACAACCATCACATTGCAATCACGCGACCATCACACAATCATCACACAACAATCAGAATAGTTACACAACAATCACAACAATGATACGACAATCACAGAACCATCACCATACAATTACACAACATCACACTACAATTACACAACCATCACATTGCAATCACACGACAATCACATCACCGTCACACGACAACCACAATACAGTTACACAACAATCACACAACGACCACAATACAATGACACAACAATCACACAAAAATCACAATGTAATGTCACAACCATCACACGGCAATTACACAACAATCACACAACCAGCACTATAAAATGACACATCACACTACAAACACTCAACCATCACATTACAATCACATGACCATCACATTACAATCACACAACAATCACATGACCATCACACTACAATTACACAACCATCACATTACAACCACACGACCATCACCATACACATACACAACATCACACTAACATTACACAACCATCACATTACAATCACACAACATCACATTACAATTACACAACCATCACATTACAATCACACAACAATTTCAGAACCATCACACTACAATTACACAACCATCACATTACAAAGACACAACAACCACAATACAATGACACAAAAATCACACAACAATCACACAATCATACCCCCATCACATTACAATCGGACAACATCACACTACAATTACACAACCATCACATGACCGTCACCATACAATCACACAACCACCACCATACAATTACACAACGTCACACTACAATTACACAACCATCACATTACAATGACACAACAACCACAATACAATGACACAACAACCACACAACCATAACAATCACACAACATCACATTACAATCACATGCCCATCACACAACAACCACATTACAATGACACAACAATTACACTACCATCACATTACAATCACACAACAACCACAATACAATTACACAACCATCACACGACAATCACACAACAATCACACAACCATCATCATACAATTACACGACATCACACTACAATTACACAATCATCACATTACAATCACACAACCACCACACAACAACCACATTACAATGACACAACAATCACACCACCATCACCATACAATTAGACAACCATCACATTACAATCACACGACCATCACATTACAATCACACAACAATCACATGACCATCACATTACAATTACACAACCATCACATTACAATCACACGACCATCACCATACAATTATACAACATCACACTAAAATTACACAATCATCATATTACAATCACACAGCATCACATTACAATTACACAACCATCACATTACAATCACACAACAATTACACAACCATCACACTACATTTACACAACCATCACATTACAATCACACAACAACCACAATACAATTACACAACAATCACACAACCATCACATCACAATCACAAAACATCACATTACAATCACACAATCATCACATTACAATCACATGCCCATCACACAACAACCACATTACAATGACACAACAATTACACTACCATCACATTACAATCACACAACAACCACAATACAATGACACAACCATCACACGACAATCACACAACAATCACACAACCATCACCATACAATTACACAACATCACACTACAATTACTCAACCATCCCATTACAATCACACAACCATCACACAACAACCACATTACAATGACACAACAATCACACCACCATCACCATACAATTAGACAACCATCACATTACAATCACACAACAATCACATGACCATCACATTACAATTACACAACCATCACATTAAAATCACACGACCATCACTATACAATCACACAACATCACACTACAATTACACAATCATCATATTACAATCACACAGCATCACATTACAATTACACAACCATCGCATTACAATCACACAACAATTACACAACCATCACACTACATTTACACAACTATCACATTACAATGACACAACAACCACAATACAATGACACAACAATCACACAACAATCACACCACCATCACATTACAATCACATGAAATCAACCTACAATTGCACAACTACCACATTACAATCACACGACCATAACCACACAATCACACAACCAATCACACAAAATCAACTTACAATTACACAACCACCACATTACAATCACACGACCATCACCATACAACCACACAACCATCACCATACAATTACACAACATTACACTACAATTACACAATCATCATATTACAATCACACAGCATCACATTACAATTACACAACCATCACATTACAATCACACACAATTACACAACCATCACACTACATTTACACAACCATCACATTACAATCACACAACAACCACAATACAATTACACAACAATCACACAACCATCACATCACAATCACACAACATCACATTACAATCACACAATCATCACATTACAATCAATGTCGCCCATCACACAACAACCACATTACAATCACACAACAATTACACTACCATCACATTACAATCACACAACAACCACAATACAATGACACAACCATCACACGACAATCACACAACAATCACACAACCATCACCATACAATTACACAACAACAACACACTACAATTACTCAACCATCCCATTACAATCACACAACTATCACACAACCACATTACAATGACGCAACAATCACACCACATCACCATACAATTAGACAACCATCACATTACAATCACATGACCATCACATTACAATCACACAACAAGCACATGACCATCACATTACAATTACACAACCATCACATTACAATCACACGACCATCACCATACAACTACACAACATCACACTACAATTACACAATCATCATATTACAATCACACAGCATCACATTACAATTACACAACCATCACACAACAATTACACAACCATCACACTACATTTACACAACTATCACATTACAATGACACAACAACCACAATACAATGACACAACAATGACACAACAATCACACCACCATCACATTACAATCACATGAAATCAACCTACAATTACACAACTACCACATTACAATCACACAACCATAACCACACAATCACACAACCAATCACACAAAATCAACTTACAATTACACAACCACCACATTACAATCACATGACCATCACCATACAACCACACAACCATCACCATACAATTACACAACATCACACTACAATTACACAACCATCACATTACAATCACACAACCATCACATTACAATTACACAACACCACATTACAATCACACGATAATCAACAACAACCACAATACAATGAAACAACAATCACACAACCATCACATCACAATCACACAACATCACATTACAATCACACAACCATCACATGACCATCACACAACCACATTACAATGACATTACAATGACACAACAATCACACAACAATTACACTACCAACACGTTACAATTACACCACCATCACACTACAATTGCACAATCATCACATTACAATCACACGACCATCACCATACAATTATACAACATCACACTACAATTACTCAACCATCACATGACAATTACACAAAAAATATAGTGACACAACAATCAGACCAATCACACAACAATGGTAAATGTAAATGGTAAATGGTTTATACCTGTATAGCGCTTTTCTACCTTCAAGGTATTCAAAGCGCTTTGACACTATTTCCACATTCACCCATTCACACACACATTCACACACTGATGGAGGGAGCTGCCATGCAAGGCCCTAACCACGACCCATCAGGAGCAAGGGTGAAGTGTCTTGCTCAAGGACACAACAGACGTGACGAGGTTGGTAGGAGGTGGGGATTGAACCAGGAACCCTCAGGTTGCTGACACGGCCACTCTCCCAACCGCAATTACAATTACACAACCATCACATTACAATCACACAACCATCACCATACAATTACATAACATCACACTACAATTACACAACCATCACATGGCAATCACACAACCATCACATTACAATTACACTTCAATCACACAACCATCACATCATAATCACACATCACATTACAATCACATGCATCACATTACAGTCACATGACCATCACACAACAACCAGATTACAATGACACAACAATCACAGACATTACCATCACATTACAATTACACAACCATCACATTGCATTTACACAACATCACATTATAATCACACGACCATCACACAACAACCACATTACAATGACACAAAAATCACACAACCATCACCATACAATTACACATCACAACCATCACAATACAATGACACAACAATCACATTACATTTACACAACATCACATTACAATCACACAACAATCTCACACAACCATCACCATACAATTACACAACCATCACATTACAATCACATGACCATCACCATTCAATTACACAACCATCACATTACAATTACACAACCATCATATTACAATCACACAAACTGACAGTTTTCAAACAATAAGGAAAAAGTCTCCTCAACAATTTTTTATTTGGCTTGACTTAAGCAGGAAGCTTGAGGGGTGAAAGGTCAGGCTTGGGTGAAAGGTCATGCTGGGGTGAAAGGTCAGTTGATGTTGACCTGCGACAGCGTGACGTCTTCGTAGATGGTCAGCTTGTCGACTTTTCCTAACGGTGTCCCGCGATTCTTGAACTCCAGCGGGGGATTGCTGTCCACGAAGACCTTGAACATCTGGTCGGTGCACTGGATCCTCATCTGGAACAAATTGCTTCCTGTTAGCATTAGCATTAGCAGGGAAAGGGGCGTCGGGTGTGCACACCTGGAAAGGTTGACCCGCCGTGAAGGGGAAGCGACCGTCCAGGTGTCGCTCCTCCGGCCCCCATTTGTTGCTGATCCTGCTGTTCCTCACAACCACCTTCTTGCCGTACTCGTTGAAGCGAGGGTTGAAGTGGAAGGCCAAGTCCCGCGACGAGCCGAAATCCACAACGAACCTGAACACATCTCTGTCATTGTCATCGTCATCACCATGGTGCCCGGCAAACTGACTTGTTAGGGTTGGCTTTGATCTTTCCGCTGATAGAGATGTTAGTTCCTGATCTCAGTCCATGGGGGAAGCTTTGACTGAAGGGCACCGCCTAGCAAACATCATGGTTGTCATGGTCATCATCGTTTTTAGAAGTATGCAGTGTGTCTCACCAGTGAAGTTGGTTTGGGCCCAGTTCCTTGGGAGGGACTGGGTCCGCCTCCGGATTGCGGTGCAGGCCAACTCCCTGACCCCCCTGGACCCCCACCTCCTTGGGAGGGACTGGGTCCGCCTCCGGATTGCGGTGCAGGCCAACTCCCTGACCCCCCTGGACCCCCACCTCCGGGTGCAGGCCAACCCCCTGAGCCCCCTGAACCCCCACCTCCTGGTGCAGGCCAACCTCCTGAGCCCCCTTGACCCCCACCTCCGGTTTGCGGTGTAGGCCATCCCCCTGGACCCCCTGAACCTCCACCTCCGGACTGCGGTGCAGGTGCAGGCCACCCCCCTGAACTTCCACCCTGAGGTGTAGGCCATCCCCCTGCACCCGCTGAACTCCCACCTCCGGACTGCGGTCCAGACTGCCCTCCTGACCCCCATGAGGCCCCACCTCCGGACTGCGGTGCAGGTGCAGGTGCAGGCCACCCCCCGGAACTTCCACCCTGCGGTGCAGGCCACCCCCCGGAGCTTCCACCCTGTGCAGGCCACCCCCCTGAACCCGCACCTCCAGGTGGTGCACCGGGCCAGGCAGGGTTGGTGCCTGAGGACGGATTGGGCCAAAGACCTGCTGATTGGTTGTTGGCCCCCTCATCAAGAGCGTCCGAGAGCTGCCAGACAGAAATATGTTAGACATGTCCAGGTGTCCCTGAAGGCAGCACAGAGGGTGTGGTGCTTCATGTGGAATGTTCCCTGTCTCCCTCACACACACAAAGACATATAACTAAAGAACTTCCAGTTCCCTGGGGTTCAAACATGCGACAAAACTTACATTCATGTTGTTCCGTGGTGAAGACGAGTCGGAACTTGAAAAAAAACACAGACACACACACACACACACACACACACACACACACACACACACACACACACACACACACACACACACACACACACTTAGTGGATGAGTTTCCAAAGATATACAGGATTTGTGAGACTAGTCCATTAGTGAGACTAGTCTATGAGTGATATGAGTCGATTAGTGATACTAGTCTATGAGATACTAGTCCATGGGTGAGACTAGTCCATGAGTGATCCTCGTCCATTAGCCCACCACCATGTGACCAGAACAGGGGTACATAATAAAGTGTCTGGTAGACACAATCCAGTTTTACCTTTCACATAAGGACATTTTGTGTTCAAGTCTTACCTGCCGTGCGCTCACCTGCAGTGTGTGTGTGTGTGAGTGTGTCTGTGTGTGTGCGCCACTCCCTGTTAGCACGTACAGGCCACACCCACTTCCAGGTGACTAATGGATGCCTGTTGTGAGCACAAAGGAAAGAAACACAACAACGCCATAGATACACAACGTGACAAAGTGCACAAACATTCTGAGGAGGTCCATCTTCCAGGCCGGGGGGGACAAGCACGCACGCACTCACACAAAAAGTGTCATGGTCTTTATTTTTTTCCACGTTTTGCTGCTAGCTATGCTAAGCTAAGAAGAAGTATTTGGCAGCAAAAGCAGTTAGCTCGCACACTAACACGTTTGAAGGAAATTTAGAACAGGTTCTCCAGCACTTCCTGTTAGGTGTAAGGGCAGGGCTTCACAACTTTTCACAAGGCTAATATATATATATATATATATATATATATATATATATATATATATATATATATATATATATATATATATATACATACAGTACAGGGGAAAAGTTTGGACACACCTTCTCATTCAATGCGTTTTCTTTTTTTTAAATTTTTTATTGACTGGCATGCACACACAGGCAATATAGCAAGTGCATATAAAAAGTGGAATGAAATTAATCAACAGTACAACAGTGCCATCTATTGGACAAACTACTGCATTACAACATAAACAAGTGGCCCTTATTTAAGGATCAAGGCAACTGACGCTGCATATGCTGGCTGTGCATTTGTCCTTGAAAAACAGAGTAAAATGGGTCATTCAAGACACATTGTTCAGAAGAAGAGCGTCCTTTGATTAAAAATGTAATAAAAGAGGAGAAAACCTATAAAGAAGTGCAGAAAATGATAGGCTGTTCAGCTAAAGTGATATCAGAAGCTTTAGAATGGCAGCCAAAACCAAAAAGGCGAGGAAGAAGAAGAAAAACGACTATTGGAATGGATGGGAGAATAACCAAAATGGCAAAGGCTCAGCCAATGATCAGCTCCAGGAGGATCAAAGAAGATCTAAGATGGCCTGTGAGTACTGTAACGATCAGCACGTCTATGGGAAGCCAAGCTACCAGCAAGAAGCCCCCGCAAAGTCCCATTGTTAAAAAAAAGACGTGTGCTGAAGCGGTTACAATTTGCCAAAGAACACATTGACTGGCCTAAAAAGAAATGGCGTAATATTTGGGGACTGATGAAAGTAAGATTCTTTTTTCTTTTTGGGTCTAAGCGCCACAGACAGTTTGTCAGACGTCCTGCAAACACTGAATTTAAGCCCCACATCAACCTTAAGAAAGTCAGTGACTTCACTATTAAAGTGGGTGACATTGTTATCACCAGGAAAGATGAGGTCATCTACCAAGGTTCCATTCTAGAGGCTAATCTTTCCTGTGATAAAATGGCAACCAAGGTAATCAAAAAGGTCAACCAACGAATGAGATTTCTCTACAGAATCTCCTCTCTGGTCAACAAAAGCAGCATGAAGATTCTAGCGGGAACTCTCATTCAACCCTTTTTCGATTACGCTCGCACCTCCTGCATACTTGCCAACCCTCCCGGATTTTCCGGGAGACTCCCGAAATTCAGCGCCTCTCCCGAAAACCTCCCGGGACAAATTTTCTCCCAAAAATCTCTGAGTGACGTGTCGACAGCCTGTTTTCACGTCCGCTTTCCCACAATATAAACAGCGTGCCTGCCCAATCACGTTATAACTGTAGAATGATCGAGGGCGAGTTCTTGGTTTCTTATGTGGGTTTATTGTTAGGCAGTTTCATTAACGTCCTCCCAGCGTGGCAACAACACACGACAACAGCAGTCACGTTTTCGTCTACCGTAAAGCAGTTCATCTGCCGTAAACAGCAATGTTGTGACACTCTTAAACAGGACAATACTGCCATCTACTGTACATGCATATGTGACAATAACATCTACGGCTTTTATAGAGTGCAGTGCACAACTGCGCACACAACAAGGCGACGAAGCAGAATGTTCAGTATGGTTAGAAAAATAGTGACAGAGAATAGAACAAGGATGGACAATTCAACCCTTAACTCAACAATGAGTAGATGAGTATTATGTGTGTGTATGTGTAAATAAATGAACACTGAAATTCAAGTATTTCTCTTATATATATATATATATATATATATATATATATATATATATATATATATAGAATTCACTGAAAGTCAAGTATTTCTTATATACAGTATATATATATGAAATACTTGACTTGGTGAATTCTAGCTGTAAATATACTCCTACAATTTATGACTTTTTAAAACACCGCTGTGTACAGTGACGTAGGGAGAAGTACAGAGCGCCATAAAGATTAAAGGCACTGCATTTGCGTGCCGGCCCAGTCGCATACTATCTACGGCTTTTCACACACACAAGTGAATGCACGCATACTTGGTCAACAGCCATACAGGTCACACTGAAAGTGGCCGTATAAACAACTTTAACACTGTTACAAATATGCGCCACACTGCGAACCCACACCAAACAAGAATGACAAACACATTTCGGGAGAACATCCGCACTGTAACACAACATAAACACAACAGAAGAAATACCCAGAACCCCTTGCAGCACTAACTCTTCCGGGATGCTACAATATATACCCCCCGCTTCCCCTATATGTATATATATATATATATATATATATATATATATATATAGCTATATATATATATAGCTATATATGAATATATATATATATATATATGTATATATATATATATATATATACACACACACATACTGTACGTATATATATATACACACATACATATGTATACACACGCAGTATATACTTACACACACACACACATACTGTACATACATATATATATATAGACATACATATATATACACACACAGTATATACTTACACACACACATATATATATAGATATATACAGTACATACACATTGATATACATTATATATATATACTGTATATATATATATATATATATAAACATCCATATATATATACACACACACACACACACACACACGCATATATACATATTTATATTAGGGCTGTCAAGCGATCATTTTTTTATTCAGATTAATCACACTTTTGAACTGTGATTAATCATGATTAATCACTGGTTATTTGCCACCATAAATACAATTTGCCTAAGAAAATACTCCAATATTTGGATGCAAATGCAATTTTGTAGACAGAATGTCAAACAAGAACGTTTTTTTTTTAAATGTTTTACTGAACTTGTTGTCATTTCGATGTCCCGCCCTCCACCTTTTGACCAATTAGAAAGTCTGTGAGTGTGTCACACCCAGATTGCCGGTTAGGCACCGCCATCTGCTGGCTACTAACACTGGTAAAGTTACTAATAATGTCAGACCTTACTAAATCTAAAAGTTACCATTCTCAACTTATTCATGACAAAGCCAGGAACAAAACCAGGATTTGTATCAGGGATGCCTTTAAAAGATGGAGACCATTGAAGATTTTTTTCATCTGACGCCAAACTTGCTCATTTTCCTCCTTGATAGGTAAGTCAGGCATTTACATTTTCTTATTACTTGTAATAAATGGAAATGGACATTTGGGATGTAAACTATATTGTCCAATACAGTCTATGATCTTGTCTAACAAAGCTACTAGTACAAACCCTGTTTCCATATGAGTTGGGAAATTGTGTTAGATGTAAATATAAACGGAATACAATGATTTGCAAATCCTTTTCAACCCATATTCAATTGAATGCACTACAAAGACAACATATTTGATGTTTGATGATTTTTTTGCAAATAATAATTACCTTAGAATTTCATGGCTGCAACACGTGCCAAAGTAGTTGGGAAAGGGCATGTTAGAAAGGGCCTGTGTTACATGGCCTTTCCTTTTAACAACACTCAGTAAACGTTTGGGAACTGAGGAGACACATTTTTAAGCTTCTCAGGTGGAATTCTTTCCCATTCTTGCTTGATGTACAGCTTAAGTTGTTCAACAGTCCGGGGGTCTCCGTTATGGTATTTTAGGCTTCATAATGCGCCACACATTTTCAATGGGAGACAGGTCTGGACTACAGGCAGTCCAGTCTAGTACCGCACTCTTTTACTATGAAGCCACGTTGATGTAACACGTGGCTTGGCATTGTCTTGCTGAAATAAGCAGGGGCGTCCATGGTAACGTTGCTTAGATGGCAACATACGTTGCTCCAAATCCTGTATGTACCTTTCAGCATTAATGGCGCCTTCACCGATGTGTAAGTTACCCATGTCTTGGGCACTAATACACCCCCATACCATCACAGATGCTGGCTTTTCAACTTTGCTCCTATAACAATCCGGATGGTTCTTTTCCTCTTTGGTCCGGAGGACACAACGTCCACAGTTTCCAAAAACAATTTGAAATGTGGACTCGTCAGACCACAGAACACTTTTCCACTTTGTATCAGTCCATCTTAGATGAGCTCAGGCCCAGCGAAGCCGACGGCGTTTCTGAGTGTTGTTGATAAACGGTTGTCACCTTGCATAGGAGTTTTAACTTGCACTTACAGATGTAGCAACCAACTGTAGTTACTGACAGTGGGTTTCTGAAGTGTTCCTGAGTCCATGTGGTGATATCCTTTACATACTGATGTCGCTTGTTGATGCAGTACAGCCTGAGGGATCGAAGGTCACGGGCTTAGCTGCTTACGTGCAGTGATTTCTCCAGATTCTCTGAACCCTTTGATGATATTACGGACCGTGGATGGTGAAATCCCTAAATTCCTTGCAATAGCTGGTTGAGAAAGGTTTTTCTTAAACTGTTCAACAATTTGCTCACGCATTTGTTGACAAAGTGGTGACCCTCGCCCCATCCTTGTTTGTGAATGACTGAGCATTTCATGGAATCTACTTTTATACCCAATCATGGCACCCACCTGTTCCCAACTTTCCTGTTCACCTGTGGGATGTTCCTAATAAGTGTTTGATGAGCATTCCTCAACTTTATCAGTATTTATTGCCACCTTTCCCAACTTCTTTGTCACGTGTTGCTGGCATCAAATTATAAAGTTAATGATTATTTGCAAAAAAAAAAAAAGGTTTATCAGTTTGAACGCACTTACCCGTGTAAAAAATTATCCAAGGAGGGGAACCTTAAACGATGGTTTAGTGTGGCTGACACGAGGCTTAGGCTAAATAATTATTTGTTTAAGGAGTTATCTGGCTTAATGTAAACAGGGCCTGAGGCTCGCTGAATCAAATAAAGCTTTTTGTTCGACGATTCCTCGTTGCCGTCAACTTGGCTCATCACCCATCACACAGTCACTCGACCAACAAATATACAACACTAGCGTTGGTTTTAGTCTTTGTTTTTTGATAGTACTGACAATAACTATATGATTGTTGTGATATTGTACGCAGGCTTGGCGTACTTCGTCCTGAAAATAGCCTCATTTCTGTGTCAAATGTGTTGGTTATTGACAAAATGCTTTTCTATTCAGCTATTATGGTCCCAGCAACTCAACCCCTAGTAAGAGGCAGTGGAAGTTTGAAGTTCCTTTGAGTAGCCCAATCCATCCAGCTGTGTATCTGGCAACCTCAGTAAGGGAGAGGGGCAGGGGACTACAGAATTTTGACCGTTATTGCAGTACCATTTCTGGCCACATTATTACATATGGCTCCTTTAATTCATTCAAGTACAAACAAGGCAACAAGAGAAATTACATTTGTATTTTATTGGACTTTTATTTAAGCCCGTTACAGGTGGAGTGGAGCTAAGTCAGAAATGGCCTGGAGTTTGCAGCCATGTCTGCAAGAATGAACTGGAAATAAATGCATGTTTAGGATAGGCTTTTATTCGCCATAACTTCACTAACTAGACCTTTCTTCAGGAAACTCAGAATGGAGCCGTACTAAATATTAATTTCCACCTTCAAAACCAGTAGAATATTTTGATTTGTTTCAAAGAACAAGAAAATGCAATTTTGTGCGAATGCTGAAAAGCCAAACTGAAATGCTAACAGTTAGCACGCTGGCCAGACAGCGTCAAGTAGCAAAAAATATGAGCAAAATGCTAACAGTTGGCATTAGTGAAACACCAAAATATATGACACTGAGGTGTAGGTTTGTTAAATTATCTTAAAAAAGCTAGGAATCTTGTCCCCAACACTGAATGTGAACAATAATAATAATAATAATAACAATAATAAAAGGTTAGATGTATGCCAAGCAGTGTTTTGACATTGAAATTGTACCTTTGAGTAAGCACAGACCTCTGTCGGCTGTTTGCCTCTTCAGTCTGTCAGGGTACCAGGGATTCCAACCTGCGTCCTCCTCCTCTTGCCGACAACTTCCTGTTAGACCCTTCACAATAAGACGAAGTGCTCTCAGACAATTCAAATGGTTTTCATTTGATGAAAAGCAAAATGAAAGAAAAACATCAGCAAGTAAGACTGAAGAGAATATTGCATGAATGATGTGGAAAAACTTCCTAGAGGGATTTTATTTTGCGTCATTAAAGTGCTGCTGAACTTCAAAAGTAGAAAAGTACTAGAAGAAATTACTCGAAGACTCATCAGAAGATATATTCTGCTCTTGGCCTGGAACACACGCACGCACGCACGTGCGCACACACACACAAACACACACACACGCACGCACACACAAGAAGACAACGAAAGAGAGCATTAGTGACATGTCAAGATGTCATAATGATGTCATGCAGTGATGCTATGATGATGTCATAGTGGCGATGGTGTCATAGTGATGATGATGTCATGCAGGTGATGTCATGATAACATGCTCAAAATAATATGCAGTGATATGATGATGTCACGATGATAATGATGTCATGAGGAGGTTGATGTCATGATAATATCACACAGTGATGTCATAATGATGGTGATGTGATGTAATGATGATGATGATGTCATACAGTGAGCTCGTGTTGATGATGGAAATGTTATGCAGCTGACGTCATAATATCATGGAGTGATATGATGATGTCAAAATGATGTCATGCAGTTCATTTCATAATGCTGATGCAATAAGGACGATGCCATTCAGTGATATGTCATAATGATGCGGATGTCATGCAGTGACGTCACAGTGTTGATGTCATAATGATGATGATGTCCTGCAGTTATGTCACAGTGATGATGTCATAATGATGCTGATGTCATGCAGTGATGTCATAAAGATGCTGACGTCATGCAGTTGATGTCATGCAGTGATTTCAGTGATGTCATAATGATGCTGTTGTCTTGCAGTGATGTCATAATGATGCTGACATCATGCAGTGATGTCATGCAGTGATTTCACAGTGATGTCATAATGATGCTGATGTCATGCAGTGATGTGACTGTGATAATGTCATAATGATGCTGATGTCACAGCGATGATGTCATAATGATGATGATGTCATGCGGTGATGTCGCAGTGATGATGTCATGCACTAATGTCATAATGATGCTGATGTCATACAGGGATGTCAGTGATGATGTCATAATGATGATGATGTCATGCAGTGATGTCAGTGATGATGTCATAATGATGATATAATGATGCTGATGTCACAATGATGCTGATTTCATGCAGTGATGTCGCAATGATAATGATGTCATGCAGTGATAATGCCATGCAGTGATTATGTCATAACGATGCTGATGTCCTGCAGTGATGTCATAATGATGCTGATGTCACAGTGATGATGATGTCATGCAGTGATGATGTCATGATGATACTGATGTCACAGGGATGTCATAATGATGCTGTCATGCAGTGATGTCAGTGATGATATAATGATGCTGATGTAATGAAGTGATGTCACAGCGATGATGTCATAATAATGCTGATGTAAAGCAGTGATGTCACAATGATGATGATGTCATGCAGTGATGTCACAGTGAGGATGTCATAATGATGATGATAATGTCATGCAGTGATGTCACAGATATGTCATAATGATGCTGTTATCATGCAGTGATGTCACAGTGATGATGTCATAATGATGCTGATGTGATGCAGTGATGTCATAATGATGTCACACCTGCACAAGAAGCGATGGCTCGGCGAGGTGCGCTTGATTGCAACATCAGCTTCCTGTGAGCACCAGGCACCTCCCCCAGACTTAGTTCCTCCTCCCCCCTCCGCCACTCACCCTGAAAACACAGCAGGTCAGAAGTCAGAGGGGGGCAGGTGCATGTTTGGGTGTCGGTGTGTACCTGTGATCTTTCATCTTGCAGTGTGTGTGAATGGAACATATGACCTTTGACCTGCCCTTCGCTGGGGGGGTCAAAGTCCTAGATGAGGAACAGGCAGTGATCAGACAGGAAGCAGTGAACATTTGATTGGCTTCAGCTCAAGTGTTGCTCACCATGTCGTGAAGGGAGCTGGATAAACTGCTCTCTAACACACGCACACACAACATTTAAGGGAGAATGTCAGTAGGCAAAGGTGGAACAGGTTGACCCCAACCCCTTACCTGTCAATGAGTCGGGCTGCTTGAAGCAGACGACCAGTTCTCCCTCTGACAGCTGTTGGAGTGCACTGTCACTTCCTGTCATCAAAGTGCTTTCATCACAAGAACTGCAGCTGGACTCTGGGTCAACCCGAACAGGGGGCGGAGCCAACACTTCTTCTGACCTCTGCATCCTGTCACAGTTGATTTACAACACTTAACCTAATATTTTTCCTGACATTAAATTATCATACCATAATAATATTCTTGACATGACATTATCATGTGTTTGATAATATTCCTGACATGACATTATCATATGTTTGATAATATTCCTGACTTGACATTATCATGTGACATGACATTATCACGTGACATGACATTATCACGTAACATGACATTATCATGTGACAAATGTCATTATCTTGTGACATGTGGCATGACATCAAGTGACATGACTTTATCATGTAATACATGTGATATTATCATGTGATACATGTGACATGACACTATCATGTGACATGACATTATCATGTGACATGACATGTGACGTGACATTATCATGTGACGTGACATATCGTGTGACAAATCGTTATGTGACATGACATTATCATGTGGCATATTATTATGTGACATATTATCATGTGACATATGTTACATGACATCATGTGCTATGATATTATTATGAGACATATCATGTGACATGACATTATCATGTGCCATTATATTATCATGTGACATATCATGTGACATGACATCATCATTTGACATGACATTATGTGACATGACATTATCGTAACACGTGAAATTATGTGACATGACATTATCATGTGACATGACATACTATCATGTGACAAATCATTATCATATGACATGACATTTTTATGTGACATGACATCATGTGACAAGACATTATCATGTGACATATGTAACATCATGTGACATGACATTATCATGTGACATCATTATGTGACATGCCATTATCATGTGCCATGACATTATCATGTGACATATCATTATCATGTGACATGACATCATGTGACATGACACCATCATGTGACATGACATCATCATCATGTCACATGAGATTATCTGACATGACATTACCATGTGACATGACATTATCATGCGATATTTTATCATGCTAAATATCATGCCACATGACATCATGTGACGTGACGTATTATCGTGTGACAAATCGTTATGTGACATGACATTATCATGTGGCATATTATTATGTGACATGTTATCATGTGACATATGTTACATGACATCATGTGCCATGATATTATTATGAGACATATCATGTAAATGGTAAATGGGTCGTACTTGTATAGCGCTTTTCTACCTTTTTTTAAGGAACTCAAAGCGCTTTGACACTATTTTCCACATTCACCCATTCACACACACACATTCACACACTGATGGCGGGAGCTGCCATGCACGGCGCTAACCAGTCCCATCAGGAGCAAGGGTGAAGTGTCTTGCTCAAGGACACAACGGACGTGACTAGGATGGCAGAAGGTGGGGATTGAACCAGTAACCCTCAGATTGCTGGCACGGCCACTCTCCCAACTTCGCCACGCCGTCCCCATGTGACATAATATCATGTGACATGACATTATCATGTGCCATGATATTATCATGTGACATTTCATGTGACATGACATCATCATTTGACATGACATTATGTGACATGACATTGTCGTAACACGTGAAATTATGTGACATGACATTATCATGTGACATGACATACTATCATGTGACATCATTATCATGTGACAAATCATTATCATATGACATGACATTATGTGACATGACATAATCATGTGACATGACATCATGTGACAAGACATTATCATCTGACATATGTAACATCATGTGACATGACATTATCATGTGACGTGACATATTATCGTGTGACAAATCGTTATGTGACATGACATTATCATGTGACATGTTATCATGTGACATATGTTACATGACATCATGTGCCATGATATTATCATGTGGCATATCATGTGACATGACATCATCATTTGACATGACATTATGTGACATGACATTATCGTAACACGTGAAATTATGTGACATGACATTATCATGTGACATGACATACTATCATGTGACATCATTATCATGTGACAAATCATTATCATATGACATGACATTATCATGTGACATGACATTATCATGTGACATGACATTATCATGCCACATGACATGTGACATGACACTATCATGTGACGTTACATATTATCATGTGACAAATCGTTATGTGACATGACATTATCATGTGGCATATTATTATGTGACATGTTATCATGTGACATATGTTACATGACATCATGTGCCATGATATTATGAGACACATCATGTGACATAATATCATGTGACATGACATTATCATGTGACATGACATTATCATTTGACATATCATGTGACATGACATCATCATTTGACATGACATTATGAGACATGACATTATCGTAACACGTGAAATTATGTGACATGACATTATCATGTGACATGACATACTATCATGTGACATCATTATCATGTGACAAATCATTATCATATGACATGACATTATGTGACATGACATTATCATGTGACATGACATCATGTGACAAGACATTATCATGTGACATATGTAACATCATGTGACATGACATTATCATGTGACATTATGTGACATGCCATTATCATGTGACAAGCCATTATCATGTGACATGACATTATCATGTGACAAGCCATTATCATGTGACATGACATTATCATGTGACATATCATTATTATGTGACATGACATCCTCATGTGACATGACATCATCATCATGTGACATGACATTATCATGTCACATGAGATTATCTGACATGACATTATCATGTGACATGCTTTTATCATGCGACACATTATCATGCTAAATATCATGCCACATGACATCATGTGACATGAGATCACCATGTGACATGCCATTATCATGTGCCATATCATGTGACATGACATTGGCATGTGACATGACATTATCATGTGACATGACATTATCATGTGAAATATTATCATAACACATGAAATTATGTGAAATGGCATTACCATAACACATGAAATTATGTGACATGACATTATCATGTGAAATTACATTATCATAACACATGAAATTATGTGACATGACATTATCATGTGACATGACATGTTACATCAAATTTAATGTGACATATGTGACAAATCATTATCATGTGACATGATATTATCATGTGACATGACATTATCATGTGACATGACATTATCTTCTCTCAAAATGCTGTGAGCTGGATTGAATCATATCTGCATGATCGAACACAATCTGTATCAGTTAACAACTGCAGATCTGACTCTTTTAGGCTAACCTCCGGAGTCCCTCAGAGGTCAATATTAGGTCCTCTTTTATTTAGCCTCTATATTAATGATTTGCCCACTGTTTGTCCTGAAGCTGAATGCTTAATGTATGCAGACGACACGGTTTTCTTCCTTCATGGTCACACTAAATACATTGTTGCTGTTAAACTCACTAAAACAAAGTCCTATGTTACAACTTGGTTGCAGGAGCTTTCCTTTAAAGCTAATATGGGCAAATTGTGTAAAATAGTCAAGTTTAATCTCGCAAATTTTCTTGCAATTCAAAATGAAATGTCAACTGAAGCAGCGAAATTATATTTGCATTCGATGATTTTCAGCCACTTCAACTATTGCCTTACCAGCTGGTCTCAGGCTGGTCTGAGTTTAAAAAAACATGGGAAATCTTGTACAAACAAGCAATTAAAGTTATGGATAAAAAACGTAGGTACTATCATCACTGTGCCATTCTAAAAAAAAAACAGTATTTTAAACTGGGACAGTCTTCACACATGACTTAAAAGTGACCTATAAAATACTGCATGAATTGGCTCCAGATCCTCTGGCAGAGTTCATCAGCCAAAGAAACAGCCGTGAGCGTGTCACTCGAGGCTCTGTCTGAGGTGACTGTTATATTCCTCTGCGCAGGAGCACTTTCAGTAAGTCGGCGTGGTCAGGAAGGAGTGCAAATGTGTGGAACTGGTCACAACTTACAAGGCCTTCACAAAAAAATAGAAAATATGGCTTATCAACGCCTACAGCTGCCAGCACTAAAAGATGAGCCTGTTCTGATGCTAAGAAAAATGTTACGTTGTATTTTATTTTTTATCATATAGACATGCACCTGGGGATAGGTTGATTGGCAACACTAAAAATTGGCCCTAATGTGTAAATGTGAGTGTGAATGTTGTCTGTCTATCTGTGTTGGCGACTTGTCCAGGGTGTACGCCGCCTTCCGCCCGATTGTAGCTGAGATAGGCTCCAGCGCCCCCCGCGACCCCAAAGGGAATAAGCGGTAGAAAATGGATGGATGGAGTATATGTATTGTGTGCTTTTTTTCTTTTTCTCTCTCTTTTCTTTTTCTTTGAAATTGTAATTTTACTGCCTTTTTAAAAAAAAATTTTTTTTACATCAGATGAAAACTAGCCTTCTGGCTAATTCTGGCTTTTTTTCGCCATGTGCAGTCATGTGTTTTATGAAATTGCATTGTCCCCTTTGAAATAAACTAATCTTAAATCTTAAAACATGACATTATCATGTGACATGACATCATGTGACATGACATCATGTGACGCATTATCATGTGACATTATGAGACATGCCCCAAGTGGAGGAGTTCAAGTACCTCGGAGTCTTGTCCACGAGTGAGGCGAAAGTGGATCGTGAGATCGACAGGCGGATCGGTGCGGCGTCTTCAGTAATGCGGACGCTGTATCGATCTGTTGTGGTGAAGAAGGAGCTGAGCCGGAAGGCAAAGCTCTCAATTTACCGGTCGATCTATGTTCCCATCCTCACCTATGGTCATGAGCTTTGGGTTATGACCGAAAGGACAAGATCACGGGTACAAGCGGCCGAAATGAGTTTCCTCCGCCGGGTGGCGGGGCTCTCCCTTAGAGATAGGGTGAGAAGCTCAAAGTAAAGCCGCTGCTCCTCCACATGGAGAGGAGCCAGATGAGGTGGTTCGGGCATCTGGTCAGGATGCCACCCGAACGCCTCCCTAGAGAGGTGCTTAGGGCACGTCCGACCGGTAGGAGGCCACGGGGAAGACCCAGGACACGTTGGGAAGACTATGTCTCCCGGCTGGCCTGGGAACGCCTCGGCATCCCCCGGGAAGAGCTGGACGAAGTGACTGGAGAGAGGAAAGGCTGGGCTTCCCTGCTTAGGCTGCTGCCCCCGCGACCCGACCTCGGATAAGCGGAAGAAGATGGATGGATGGATGGATTATGAGACATGCCATTATCATGTCACATGTCATCATCATGTGACATGACATATCATGTGACATGACATTATCATGTGACATATTATCATGTGACAAATCATCTTGTGACATGAAATTATCATGAAACAAATCATTATCATGCGACATGACATTATCATGCAACATATCGTGCCACATGACATTGTCATGTGACATGACATTATCTTAAGACATGACATCAGCATGGGACATGACATTTACATAAAACATGACCTTATGTGACATATCATCATGTGACATGACATTATCATGTGACAAATCATTATCATGTGACATGATATCCTCATGTGACATGACATTATTACGTGACATATTATCATGTGACATATTATGTTACATGACAATATCATGTGACAAATCATTATCATGTGACATGACATTACCATGTGACAGATCATTATCATGTGACATGACATTATCATGTGACATACGTGACATTATGTGACATGACATCATCATGGGACATGACATTTACATAAAACATGACCTTATCATGTGACATATCATCATGTGACATGACATTATCATGTGACAAATCATTATCATGTGACATGATATCCTCATGTGACATGACATTATTACGTGACATATTATCATGTGACATATTATGTTACATGACAATATCATGTGACAAATCATTATCATGTGACATGACATTATCATGTGACAAATCATTATCATGTGACATGACATTATCATGTGACATACGTGACATTATGTGACATGACATCATCATGGGACATGACATTTACATAAAACATGACCTTATCATGTGACATATCATCATGTGACATGACATTATCATGTGACAAATCATTATCATGTGACATGATATCCTCATGTGACATGACATTATTATGTGACATATTATCATGTGACATATTATGTTACATGACAATATGTGACAAATCATTATCATGTGACATGACATTATCATGTGACAAATCATTATCATGTGACATGACATTATCATGTGACATACGTGACATTATGTGACATGACATTATCATGTGACATATTATCATGTGAGATGCCATTATCCTGTGATATGACATTATCATGTGACATATGTGACAAGACATTATCATGTGACATAATATTATCATGTGACATGACATTATCATGTGACATGACATCATCACGTGACATGACATTATCACGTGACATATCATGTGACATGACTATCACGTGACATATCATGTGACATGACATTATCACATGACATATCATGTGACATATCATGTGACATGACATTATCACGTGACATATCATGTGACATGACATTATCATGTGACATATGTGAGATGACATTATCTTGTGACATCATTATCATGTCACAAGACAATATCATTTGATATGACATTATAATGTGACATGACATTATCACGTGACATATCATGTGACATGACTATCACGTGACGTGACATGACATTATCATGTGACATATGTGTCATGACATTATCTTGTGACATATCATTATCATGTCACATGACAATATCATTTGACATGACATTATCATGTGACATATCATTGTCATGTTACATGACATTATCATATATGTTCCGTGTACATACATGGTGTGCTCCACCGGCATCTCCTGGTCCAAGGAGTCTCCCAATGACATGCGGCCATCAAGAGGAAGTCCGTCAGGGGAGGTGGGCGTGGCTAACGGATCTGAGGTAACAAGGAGGAAGTGTTAGTATTTGATGGCTACTGATGCTACGCTAACGTTGTCCTACCTGCAGCTGTGATTGCCACGGGAAGCATCTTCACCTGGAACAAAGCAGCAGGTTAGATTTTCAAACCAAAGACGAACATTTACCTACTTTGAACTTTTCTTTACTTCATCTGCTGATCCCTCTGGTGCTGGATTTGTTCCTAGCTCTGGTGCTGACTCTGGTCCTGGATCTGCTTCTTGCTCTGGTCCTGGATTTGCTGATTTCTCAGGTCCTGGACTTGCTGATTTCTCAGGTCTCGGATCTGTTCCTAGCTCTGGGGCTGACTCTGGTCCTGGATCTGCTGCTTCCTCTGTTTCTTGATCTGTTCCTAGCTTTAGTCCTTGATCTGCTGCTTCCTCTGCTGCTGGATCTGTTACGAGCTCTAGTCCTGGATCTGTCACTAGCTCTAGTCCTGGATCTGTCACTAACTCTAGTCCTGGATCTGCTGCTTCCTCTGCTGTTGGATCTGTCACTAGCTCTTGTCCTGGATCTGCTGCGTCCTCTGGTGCTGGATCTGTCACTAGCTCTAGTCCTGGATCTGCTGCTTCCTCTGCTGCTGGATCTGTTCCTAGCTCTAGTCCTGGATCTGCTGTATCTGTTACTAGCTCTAGTCCTGGATCTGCTGCTTCCTCTGGTGCGAGAGCTGGTACTTGCTCTACTCCTGGATCTGATTCTAGCTCTGGTGCTGGATATGGTCCTGGATCTGATTCTAGCTCTGTTCCTGGATCTGATCCTAACACTGGTGCTGGATCTAGTCCTAGCTCTGATCCTTGTTCTGTTACCGGATTTGATCGTAGCTCTTGATCTGTTCTTAGCTCGGGTCCCGGTTCTGTTCTTATTTCAAGTCCTGGGTTTTTTTCTGGCTCTAGTCCTAGATATGTTACTGGATCAAGTCGTGGATCTGTTCTTATCTTTGGTCCTTGTCCTAAATCTGGTCGTAGATCTGATGGGGGATCTGGAGCCTCCTTCTGTCCAAGAACCTGAGCGACTATCATGGCCAGAACCTCATGGACCATTTGCTTGACGAAAACAGAGTCCACGTGCAGATTGGTGTCCCCCACGTGCTGCAGACCCGTGTCACCTGCTGCCTCCACTACGTACACAAACAAACATTCAAGGATGTCTTTTGTGATTGGTATGTCAATGTCTCAACTCACCGACTGCGGAAGTTAGACTCCGCCCTTCCACGTTTGATGGCTCCGTGGCATGGTTGCGCTGGGGTTCAGGGGTCTGCAGCGGGTACAAGTCCGAGATCATCCTTGACATGAGCTGTTGCTCCACCCTGAACAACACAACAGTCAGAAGCAAGAAGCGGCACATGGCGCCGCCCGTGTCCCGTTTGTCACCGTAGCGCCAGACGCTTCACCAGATCGCCGTCATCGCCTGTCGCAGAGTCCCGGTGGAGGACGGCATTCAAGCCCTGGTCCTGGGGGGCCAAGACCTGATACAAGACCGGAGGGGGAGACACATCTCCGTCCAAATGTACTTGTACCTCCTCCGGGACAGACTCCTCCCCCTGAGTGAAATGATGTCACTGGAGAACATCAGGGCCGCAGCGGCCATGATGAAGATGCTTACCACGTCAGCCGCACACAAGAAGTCACTTCCAGGAAATCCACCCTCTCCCTCGTTCTTCTTCTCTGTGACGTTGACAGTGAAAGATGGCGGCGGTGCTTCCCCTTCATCTTCGTCCACTGGTTGCAGCTGCTGGGGACACAAGGTCCATCAAAAGAGGCGGAGCAACAACACACGCTAGCAGGCTTACTCACCTGGCTGGGGGGCTCAGGTAGAGCGTGGTCCACTGGGGAGCAGGTAACAGGAACTGAGGTCCCCTCCTGTTGACACCTCGGGGAGGGGCCTATCCTTGGGTGAGCTTTGTGGGAGGGGCAGAGTGGTAATCAGCGAGCATGTGCAGGACAAGCAATACAGGTTATACTTGTATAGCGCTTTTCTACGTTCAAAGTACTCAAAGCAAATTGACACTATTTCCACATTCACCCATTCACACACTGATGGTGGGTGTCACTGACCCAGGGGGACAGCCATGGCCGTCTCTGCAGGGGTCTTAGACGGGTCACTTGAGGTCAGCTGGGAGGACAGGTGTCGCCCAGGTGATGAGTTGAGGGGCGGTGCCAGACTGGTCTTTGAAACAGAAAACACCTGCGCGGCGTCTTTCTTTGTACTTGCTGCTGACAGTTACTGGACGTCAGCAATGAGGAGGTTCCACACGCTCATGAGCGGAGAAAACTGACCTTTTGAGAGCGGCACCAGATGTGGGCGGAGCTTCCTGTCAGGTGGCAAGGGAAGAGAGCCTGAGCGAGGGTAGGGGCTCTTCCTAAGGCCGTCTCGCGGGGCTTTGCCGTACACACGAGTAAGGTACGACTCGTCATCCGGCCGCTCCAAAGCAGGCTCCGCCTCCTGGGGAGGGGAACAATGACGAGTCATTATCGGCGTGGCCACGTCAGCCCAATAGGCAAAGTGGAGTAGATACCGTTCTCGTTCCAGTAGTGTGTCCTTTTTCCGCCGCCACCTTGCGCCGCGCTCCCGATGCTTTGCCTGTGTGGGCGGGACCCCTATTCCCCGGCGCCGCCTGCTGCGGAAAGAAAGTGGCGTCTGCGCGTTGGCGCCGGGACGCCTGCGCCTCCACCTTGGCCTATGCACCACAGAAGAAGTAGTCTCAAAAGCTCCGTTAGGTAACGTGACGAGTGATACCTCACCTGGACGTCTCTGTCGATCAGATGGATCCAGGCGTCCACTGTCCTCTTAATACGGACCTGCTCGCCATGGTCTCTGTGGAGGTCACATGACATGGTGACAAGCCGGCTCGAAGTAATACTACGGTAGTGGTCTGTCATGCTTCTGTTCCTGATGTGTGGGTAGGTGGGAGGAGCTTCCCTAACACCATTGGGTGTGGGGGGCCCTACCTTTACCATTCCGACAGTGGCTTAAGGAATGTGAGCTAGCAGCTACCTGTTAGGAACCAGGGCCTTCAGCTGAGAGTGCAGGATCTCTCCACTTCGAACTCTTGCCACAACCTTCAGGTTGTCCTCCAGAACTTTCTTCCGCCGCTGAACCTGGCGGAGAACCCGGCTGGCCTTCTCCAGCATGGACGGGACCTCAGGCCCGTTGGGAAGCGGCGCCGCTGGGAGTTTGACGGATGAAACGCGATCAAAGGTGTGGCTTGGCATCAATGGCGTCCTCGCCTCGGTCTGCACGGGCAAGGCCTCCATCAACGCTTGGCTGTCAGTGGCTTGGGTTGCCACGGAAACAGTGCCTCTCTGATGGCGGGCATCCCTACCAGAAAAAAAAGGAAGACATTATTTTCAAGGACAATATGATGCGATGTTGGTGGCAGGTAAAAGATCTGCCACTAAGGTTTGCAGGCTGCAGCGGTTCTCTGTTGCTAGGCGACAGGCAAATGGTTCCCATGGCAACAGTGGCAGGAGAGAGATCCCTGCAGGCGAGACCGCAACAAGGCAATGCTTCCATCAAGCTGTCAATCAAAGGCGTGACGTCACGTGGGACACCAGACTTTATTGATCACGTTACAACACGTAGAAAAGATGGCGGTACAAAAAAACGACAAATATAAAAACAAGGACAGTAGTGAAGACGGATCACATTAAGGGTCTCTCTCTTTCTTCACCATCACGTCCCCTGCCAGGATGGTGGCAATCTCGCCCTGCATGAAGGCCCAGGGCACGTCAGAGCCCACCAGGGGACACTTGTCCCCGCTGGGACAGTACACCTCGGCTGAGGGCCCCTGAGTCATGATGCTCTCCCGGGAACATGGGAAGCAGAACTTGTGGCCGGCCGCAGAGGGACATTGGACAAAGTGTGTGTCCTCTAGGCGCTCGTGACACAGTGTGCAGCACAAAGGTCCGCCGGGGGCCACGCTCGGAGCGTGCGCCTGCTCCACGCCACTGCTTCCCGGGAGGCTATTCTGGGCGGAGGACAAGGGACTGTCGCCCGAGGCTCTGTCTTTGTCTGGAGACTGCGCGTGTCCCAGCCCGTCCGCCACCTTAGGGGAGTGGCCGCCGGGAAGGGGCAGGACGGACTCGGGCGAGGTGGAGCGACCAAAGGACAGTTTGAGGGCTTTGGCCTGGTTGCTGATCCATTGCCTGTGCTGGTCCTCCATCAGCTTGGATTCACTCTCAGCTACGTCCGGTTCCGGGGAAGCCTTCCGCTTCCTGGACATGGCTCTGGACGGACAAGGGGGCTGGGCCCGTGCGGGCGGCACCATGGTAGATAGCACTGGGTGGCTGCTGTTCATGTGGGGCTGAGGCAGCATGTCCGCCCCCACACAGTCCTTAAAGACCCGCAGAGATTCTGGTAACAAATCCCCCAGCAGCCGCCAGTCACCAGAACTGTGTTTTGTCTCATACTCCAAGTACTTGAACCCAGAGGACAGTCCTCGATTTGGGTCCTTCATGCAGTCCTGGTACATCTGCTTGGCCACCCCTGAGGCACTGGAGAACACTTTTCCGGACCCGCTCGGGTACTCGATGAAGATCCTGAGGTCATAGCCTAACCCCGGTTTGGACACGGCGTCAAATGCAAACACTCGTCCCAGCAGACCGTGGTCTTTCTTGAAGCGGACCTCAAAGGGTGTACAGCCAGACAAAGTAACTAATGTATCACGGACCACCTCAGGCTTGCTCGCCCAGTCCTCCTGTCGGTTCCGAAGACTCTCTCTCAGTTCGCTCAGAACCTCTGCGTTGCGCTGCTTTTCTTTCAGCTCGTGCTCCTGCTTTACGGCCGGCTCGCTCTGACCCTTTTGGTCAAGGCCGGAGACTGGCAAAGCTGTTCTGCTGGCTGCGTCATGCGGGTCCAATCTATTCGGCAACGTCTGGGGCTGCAGGCTGGGCGGGATGTTACCAGGTCCCGGTGCAGACGCCAAATCTGCATGGCTCCTACTCCTTGAGCTCAGACTCTGTCGGTTCAGTTCGGGAAGTCCGTCGTCTGCTTTGAACCCGTTCAGAAGCCTGGCCCGGTTGTCCGCACAGACCGAGTACCTGTCTGCGGAGGGCTGCTGAGACCTGCTGGGTCGGTCTGCCGGGTTCTGGTGGAGAAGCTCCTTCCCGCATTTGGCCGAGGTGGGCTCCTGGAGGCAGTTAGCCTGCCGCAAGTGGCGGGCGGTTTCGATGACCAACTCCACGCGATCGGCGCCCTCGTAGTTGACGCAGCCTCGGCACACGGGCTCGCTGAAGTCCCAGATCACGGCCCAGGACATGCGGGGCAAGTCGCACAGGTAACACGACTGTCTGCGGGACAAGGGCAGCTGCGGGGGAGAGGACATGGTCCAGATACCGCTGCCCTGCTGCCTCCGCCGTGCACAAGCTGCAAAATGTTGAGACTTTTTGTTGTTTTTCACCAGGCGCTCTGCGGGCAGGGAGAGGGAGCGGGGGAGGGGCTTCACTACATCCAGCTGAGGAATTCTGATTGGATACTCTCTCACACACACACACACACACACACACACACACACACACACACACACACACACACACACACACACACACACACACACACACACACACACACACACACACACACACACACACACAACTGTCCCACCCCGGCTGCAACCTGGCAGTGTGTGACATGCACAGAGTTATTATTCAGTGATGTTGGTGTTCTGGTGATCATCAACACATCTGTGTGTTGCCATGGAGACATGCTCCCAGCATGGATATATCATTGCATCATCTTTGTCCTTGAGAAGCACGCACGCACACACACACCTGCTTTGATCTGTGTGCGTTGCCAGGGTAACTGGGTCACTCTCGATGCTTGTTCTGGTTGATGAGTCGATGTTTACTATTGAGGGAAAAAAAGAGGTGTAGATCAGTTAACTTAGGCTCCACCCCTTATACAAAAGTCAAAAATGTTAAGTGTCTCTAGAGGGAAAGAAGAGGAGAAGAAAAGACGCGGATGAGAAAGAGGGAGAAAAGGAAAAGGAGGCGAAGAAAAAAAAGAGTAGTAAGAAAATAGAGAGGAAAAGGATTAAGAAGAAAAGAAAGAGGAGGAAGAAAAAAAACAAAGAGCAGAAGAAAGAGGAAGAGCAGGAAAAATAAGAAAATAATGAGGAAAAGAAAGAGGAAGAAGAAAGAGGAAGAAGAAAAGAAAGAAAGAGGAAGACAAAAAAGAGGAGAAAAGGGAATTAAGAAAAGATAGAGGAGGAAGGAGAAAAACAAAGAGCAGAAGAAAGAGGAAGAGCAGGAAAAATAAGAAAATAATGAGGAAAAGAAAGAGGAAGAAGAAAGAGGAAGAAGAAAAGAAAGAAAGAGGAAGACAAAAAAGAGGAGAAAAGGGAATTAAGAAAAGATAGAGGAGGAAGGAGAAAAGAAAGAGATGAAAGATGAGGAGGAGACAGAAGAAGAAAGAGAAGAAGAGAGACAAAGAAGGAGGTCCCCAGAAAGAGTCGAAGTTAAAAGGAGCATGATCTGCAGAAGCCTTGTTACCATGATAACCAGTCATCATGCCAGAGAGAAAAGCATGTCTCCATGGTTGCCATGGTAACACAAGCACGTCTCCTTAGAGCAGGGGTCCCCGACCACCGGTCCCCGGTCTGGTAATTGTACTGAAGACCACCAAATCAACTCAAGTAAGTGCACTGAAGACCACCACATCAACTCATGTAAGTGCACTGAAGACCACCACATTAAACTCATGTAAGTGTACTGAAGACCACCAAATCAATTCAAGTAAGTGCACTGAAGACCACCACATCAACTCATGTAAGTGCACTGAAGACCACCACATTAACTCATGCAAGTGCACCGAAGACCACCACATCGACTCATGTAAGTGCACTAAAGACCACCACATCAACTCATGTAAGTGCACTGAAGACCACCACATCGACTCGTGTACAAAACACAAAACCAGTGTAGTTGGCACGTTGTGTAAATGGCAAATAAAAACAGAATACAATGATTTGCAAATCCTTTTCAACTTATATTCAAATTGAATAGACTTAGACCAACTTTAATGATCCACAAGGGAAATGTTTCCACACAGTAGCTCAGTTAATACACTGCAAAAACAAGATATTTAATGTTCGAACTGAGAAACTTTGTTATTTTTTGCAAAAAATTATTAACTTTGAATTTAATGGCAGCATTTTTACCACTGTGTTACATGGCCTTTCCTTTTAACAACACTCAGTAAACGTTTGGGAACTGACGAGACCAATTAGCATGTTCACCTGTGGGATGTTCCAAATAAGTGTTTTATGAGCATTCCTCAACTTTCTCAGTCTTTTTTAAGCATGTTGCAGGCATCAAATTCCAAATGAGCTAATATTTGCAAAAAACAACTTAAGTTTTCCGGTTTGAACGTTATGTATCTTGTCTTTGCAGTCTATTCAAATGAATATAGGTTGAAAAGGATTAGCAAATGATTGTATTGTTTTTATTTATCATTTACACAACGTGCCAACTTCACTGGTTTTGGGGATTGTACATAATCAAGTAGTATTACCTTCTTGTCAATATGAGTCAACCTGGATGTTGTACTTTTTAATAATCTTCAACTACAAAAGTACATAATCACATAGTATTTTTCGGAGTATAAGTCGCACCAGCCGAAAATGCATAATAAATAAGGAAAAAAACATATATAAGTCGCACTGCATTTTTTGGGGAAATTTATTTGATAAAACCCAACACCAAGAATAGACATTTGAAAGGCAATTTAAAATGAATAAAGAATAGTGAAAACAAGAGGCTGAATAAGTGTACGTTATATGAGGCATAAATAACCAACTGAGAAGGTGCCTGGTATGTTAACGTAACATATTATGGTAAGAGTCATTCAAATAACTATAACATATAGAACATGTTATACGTTTACCAAACAATCTGTCACTCCTAATCGCTAAATCCCATGAAATCTTATACATCTAGTCTCTTACGTGAATGAGCTAAATAATATTTGATATTTTACGGTAATGTGTTGATAATTTCATACATAAGTCGCTCCCGAGTATAAGTCGCACCCCCGGCCAAACTATGAAAAAAAACTGCGACTTATAGTCCGAAAAATACAGTAATTTGGAATTTGCCTGCAACATGTTTCTAAAAAGCTGGCATAAGAAGCAAAAAATAATGAGAAAGTTGAGGAATGCTCATCAAACACTTATTTGGAAAATCCCACAGGTGATCAGGCTAATTGGGAACAGGTGGGTGCCACAATTGGGTATAAAAGCAGCTTTCATCAGTCATTCACAAACTAGGATGGGGCGGGAGTCACCACTTTGTGAACAAATGCGTGAGCAAATTGTCGAACAGTTTAAGAACAACATTTCTCAACCAGCTATTGCAAGGAATTTAGGGATTTCACGATTTACGGTCCATAACATCATCAAAAGGTTCAGATAATCTGGAGAAATCACTGCACGTAAGCGATATTACGGACCTTCGATCCCTCAGGCGGTACTACATCAAAAAGCGACATCAGTGTGTAAAGGATATCACCACATGGGCTCAGGAACACTTCAGAAAATTACTATCAGTAACTACAGTTGGTCGCTTCATCTGTAAGTGCAAGTTAAAACTATACTATGCAAAGTCAAACCCATTTATCAACAACACCCAGAAACGCTTCGCTGGGCCCGAGGTCATCTAAGATGGACTGATGCAAAGTGGAAAAGTGTTCTGTGGTCTGACGAGTCCACATTTCAAATTGTTTTTGGAAACTGTGAACATCGTGTCCTCCGGACTAAAGAGGAAAAGAACCATCCAGATTGTTATAGGCGCAAAGTTCAAAAGCCAGCATCTGTGATGGTATGGGGGTGTATTAGTGCCCAAGGCATGGGTAACTTACACATCTGTGAAGGCATCATTAATGCGGAAAGGTACATACAGGTTTTGGAGCCACTTACTGTATCATGCCATCCAAGAAACGTTATCATGGGCGCCCCTGCTTATTTCAGCAAGACAATGCCAAGCCACGTGTTACAACAGCTTGGCTTCGTAGTAAAAGAGTGCGGGTACTAGACTGGCCTGCCTGTAGTCCAGACCTGTCTCCCATTGAAAATGTGTGGCGCATTATGAGGCGTAAAATACGACAACGGCGACCCCGGACTGTTGAACAACTTAAACTGTACATCAAGCAACAATGGGAAAGAATTCCACCTGAAAAGCTCCAAAAATTGGTCTCCTCAGTTCCCAATAGTTTACTGAGTGGTGTTAAAAGGAACGGCCATGTAACAGAGGTAAAAATGTCCCTGTACCAACTTTTTTGCAACATGTTGCTGCCAATACATTCTAAGTTAATGATTATTTGCAAAAAAAGAATTACGTTCCTCATTTCGTACATTAAATATCTTGTCTTTGCAGTGTATTCAATTGAATATAAGTTGAAAAGGATGTGCAAATCATTGTATCCTGTTTTTATTCACGAAATACACAACGCGCCAACTTGACTGGTTTTGGGTTTTGTACATTTATAATTAAGGATGATTAGAAAGTACAACATCCAGGTTGACTAGTATTGACAACAAGGTAATACTACGTGATGATGTACTTTTATAGTTGACGATGATTAAAAAGTACACGATCCAGGTTGACTATTGACAACAAGGTAAACTACTTGATTATGTACTTTTATAGTTGAAGAGCGATAAAAAGTACACCATCCAGGTTGACTAATATTGACAACAAGGTAACACTACTTGAATATGTACTTTTAATATTGAAGAGGGTTAAAAAGTACACCATCCAGGTTGACTAGTATTGACAACAAGATAATACTACTTGATTATGTACTTTCATAGTTGAAGAGGATTAAAAAGTACACCATCCAGGTTGACTAGTATTGACAACAAGGTAATACTTCTTGATTATGTACTTTTATAGTTGAAGAGGATTAAAAAGTACAACATCCAGGTTGACTAGTATTGACAACAAGGTAATACTATGTGATTATGTACTTTTATAGTTGAAGATGATTAAAAAGTACAAAATCCATGTTTGACTAGTAATAACAACAAGGTACTATGATGTGATTATATACTTATAAAGTTGAAGATGATTAAAAAGTACAACATTCAGGTTGACTAGTATTGACAACAAAGTAATACTACTTGATTATGTACTTTTATAGTTGAAGAGGGTTAAAAAGGTACAACATCCAGGTTGACTAGTATTGACAACTAGGTAATACTGCGTGATTATGTACTTTTATAGTTGAAGATGATTAAAAAGTGAACCATCCAGGTTGACTAATATTGACAAGGTAATACTACGTGATTATGTACTTTTATAGTTGAAAAGGGTGAAAAAGTACACCGTCCAGGTTGACTAGTATTGAAAACAAAGTAATACTACTTAATTATGTACTTTTGTAGTTGAAAATTATTAAAAAGTACACCATACAGGTTGACTAGTATTGACAACAAGGTAATACTACGTGATGATGTACTTTTATAGTTGAAGATGATTAAAAAGTATAACATCCAAGTTGACTAGTATTGAAAACAAGGTAATATTACTTGATTATCTACTTTTATAGTTGAAGAGGGTTAAAAAGTACACCATCTAGGTTGACTAGTATGGACAATAAGGTAATACTACTTGATTATGTACCTTTATAGTTAAAGAGCGTTAAAAAGTGCACCATCCAGGTTGACTAGTATTGAAAACAAGGTACATAGTATTAACTTGTTTAAACAAGTCCTGGCATGGCCCAATCTCCAGTCATGGCCACAAGAGACCCGACAACTGGCCGAATGTCCTGTCATGACCACAAGAGACCTGACAACTGGCCCAAGGTCCTGGCATGGTCACAAGAAACCTGACAACTGGCCCAATGTCCTGTCATGACCACAAGAGACCTGACAACAGGCCCAATGTCCTGGCATGGTCACAAGAGACCTGACAACTGGCCCAATGTCCTGTCATGTCCACAAGAGACCTGACAACAGGCCCAATGTCCTGGCATGGTCACAAGAGACCTGACAACTGGCCCAATGTCCTGTCATGACCACAAGAGGCCTGACAACAGACCCAATGTCCTGTCATGTACACAAGAGACCTGACAACAGATGGACATGTTTCCAACATTCGCAGGAACATTGGATGTCACCTGGGCCAGCACTCCACCACCTGGCTGTGCTCTTACAAGACTTGGAACGATTCTTCCCAACCACAAAAGGTTCTGAAGTTGCCAATGAATGAATGCACAACACATTTGCCAATACACCTGGCCCATGGAGCAAACACGAGGACCAGCTGCTGGAAATGGTCAACAGGCCCAATGTCCTGTTATGACCACAAGAGGCCTGACAACAGACTCAATGTCCTGTCATGGCCACTAGAGACCTGACAACAGACCCAATGTCCTGTCATGGCCACTAGAGACCTGACAACAGACCCAGTGTAGCTGTCATGACCACAGGAGACCTGACATCTGGCCCAATGTCCAGGCATAGCCACAATAGACCCGGCCGGCAACAGGCCCAATGTCCAGTCATGGCCACAAGAGACCTGACAACTGGCCCAATGTCCTGGCATGGTAACAAGAAACCTGACAACTGGCCCAATGTCCTGTCATGACCACAAGAGACCTAACAACAGGCCCAATGTCCTGTCATGACCACAAGAGACCTGACAACTGGCCCAATGTCCTGTCATGACCACAAGAGACCTAACAACAGGCCCAATGTCCTGGCATGGCCACAAGCGACCTGACAACTGGCCCAATGTCCTGTCATGACCACAAGAGACCTGACAACTGGCCCAATGTCCTGTCATGACCACAAGAGACCTGACAACTGGCCCAATGTCCTAGCATGGCCACAAGAGACCTGACAACTGGCCCAATGTCCTAGCATGGCCACAAGAGACCTGACAATTGGCCCAATGTCCTGTCATGACCACAAGAGACCTGACAACAGACCCAATGTCCTGTCATGACCACAAGAGACCTGACAACTGGCCCAATGTCCTGTCATGTCCACAAGAAACCCGACAACTGGCCCAATGTCCTGTCATGTCCACAAGAAACCCGACAACTGGCCCAATGTCCTGTCATGACCACAAGAGATCCGACAACTGGCCCAATGTCCTGGCATGGTCACAAGAAACCTGACAACTGGCCCAATGTCCTGTCATGACCACAGGAGACCTGACAACTGGCCCAATGTCCTGTCATGACCACAAGAGACCTGACAACTGGCCCAATGTCCTGTCATGACCACAAGAGACCTGACAACAGACCCAATGTCCTGTCATGTCCACAAGAAAACCGACAACAGGCCCAATGTCCTGTCATGACCACAAGAGACCTGACAACAGGCCCAATGTCCTGTCATGACCACAAGAGACCTGACAACAGGCCCAATGTCCTGTCATGACCACAAGAGACCTGACAACAGGCCCAATGTCCTGTCATGACCACAAGAGACCTGACAACAGACCCAATGTCCTGTCATGGCCACAAGAGACCGGACAACTGCTCGCATTTCCAGCAGCTATTTGTGTGAGGCGGCAGTTTGCGCAAAGACAAAATGGCGGAGCAGGCTGGACCCAAGAAACACGGTGCGGGTGTCTACCGCCACCACTAGATGGGACCATCTCATCGCTAACAAACAGGCCCGGGGCTCCCACTATTCGGCGTTACGGTGAGTTTTGTCTGCTACACCTGCAAGGCCGCCCCTGGAAAATAATGCCCACCTGCTGCAAAAAAAGTTGGGGACCCCGGACTTAGAGCCCGCACGAGCGTGACAATAGACATGTGTACCTGCAGAGCTCATGCGAGGCACCTGCTGATAGGTGTGCTCCTGCTCAGGCGTGACAGGGGTGTAGCGAGTGACGATGCTGAGCGCCGACTCGAGAAGTTGGTTCTGGGAGAAAGAAGAAGAGCGGCGTCAGCGGCTGCCTTCAGTTCGACAGGTGTGTTGCTCACCTGAAGCTCCAAGCGGCGGCTGTGCAGCGCCTCCAGGGACTGCACTGTCACCTGGCTCCGCCCACTTTTCCCACTCTGCCTAATGAAGTGCACACATTACAGTTAGTGTGTGTGTGTGTGTGTGTGTGTACACTTAAGAGGACACCTACCTGTCCGTGATGTCACCTTGCTGAAACCCTTCACACGCCATGTCTGGTTGAGCCTACACACACACACACACACACACACACACACACACACACACAAGTGTCTATGAGTCACACAACGTGTGATGAAAAGTGTACTGTACCATTTGCGCTGCAGCAGTGATGGGGGCGTGGCTGCGGTCTCCGTGGTTACCAGCCAAGATGTCTGCCCTCTTCTGAGCGTCATGGCGGCTGCCGGGAGGGTCTAGAAGCTGAACTTTGACGTTGCGCCTCTGGGGGGCGCAAGCGCTGAAAGAGGAACCAGATTTCAAAACAAAAATCCCACCGGGCGACTTCCTGTCAGACAACAACAACGCTCACCGTTGCTTGAGGGCCGCCAGCACCAGGCCACGAGTCCCTGCCTCAAAGTGTGACGTCAGCAGCTTGTGACCTGGACATGAATCACTTTCACTTTGGTTCAAACAGCTGCATTCAATGACAGGTGCGCCTACTGAACAGCAGGGGGCGACAGAGTAAATTAAAGGTAAATAAATAGTACCGTATTTTCCGCACCATTAGCCGCACCTAAAAACCACAAATTTACTCAAAAGCTGACAGTGCGGCTTTTAACCCGGTGCGCTTTATATATGGATAAATATTAAGATTCATTTTCATAAAGTTTCGTTCTCGCAACTTCGGTAAACAGCCGCCATCTTTTTTCCAGGTATAGCAGGAAGCGCTTCTTCTTCTACGCAAGCAACCGCCAAGGTAAGCACCCGCCCCCATAGAACAGGAAGCGCTTCTTCTTGTACTGTAAGCAACCACCCGCCCCCGGAAGAAGAAGAAGCGCGCGGTGCATGCTGGGATATGTGACGTTTCATTTCCATTTGTGTGTTTATGTAAAGACCCCAAAATGGCTCCTATTAAGTGTGTTGTCTGTCTAATTATAAATAATGCAGACGAGGCGTGTTAACTGAGTTCTCAACGTTTACTCACAGCGTGCTCATAACCACATTCTAACTGCCAGCATACAACGCTTCTCAGGGCTACCGCGCATGCTCGTCACTATCGTTGCATGCTGGGTAGTGTAGTTGTTATATTTGCTAGCTCATAACATCACATTAAGAGACACGCTTACGCGCTTAATTCAATACTCGCCGTCATTCCGGGTGGATTGACAAAACACCTCCAGCCGCTAGATATTGGTGTCAACAGGGCATTCGAAGCTAGACTGCTAACTGCGTGGGAACAATGGATGACAGAAGGCGAACACACATTCACTAAGACAGGGAGGCAGCGCCAGACGACGCCAACATCTGCCAGTGGATCGTAAATGCCTGGGCAGATATTTCGGTCACAACTGTGGTCCGAGCTTTCCGGAAGGCAGGATTCACAGAACTGCTGGATAACAGTGACACTGACTCCGATGACTTCGACGAGACGGAACCGGCCATTTTGGATCTCACATTTGCCCAACTTTTCACTTCGGACACCGAAGACGAAGGATTTACGAATGAAGAATAACTTCAGAAAGTGAGCGCTATGTTTATTTTGTGTGTTGTGACATTAACGTTCGAGCAACATTATGTTGCTATTGCTCTGCACTATTTTTAATTTTACTATGTTTGTGATTGCACATTTGCATACATTTTGGGACAGAGTTGTTAGAACGCTGGTTTTTAATATATTATTAAAGTTTGACTGACCTATCTGACTGTTTTTTTGACATTCCCTTTAGCGCAGCATAGGCGCGGCTTATAGTCCGGGGCGGCTTATTGGTGGACAAAGTTATGAAATATGCCATTCATTGAAGGTGCGGCTAATAATCCGGTGCGCCTTATAGTGCGGAAAATACGGTAGGTGAATACAAACTAACTTTACACTACACAATGAATGTTTTCCACTGACAAACCAAAGCAAGAGGGCGCCATTTTGATATTTTAATGCTCCTGAGAGCTACGTTATACCCTAGTAGCTCTAAGCAAGCCGGACAGGTCAAAGACGAGAGACCAGACCAAACCCAGTCCACCTATGTAGCCTGGCAGCAGGGGCTGGTGGGCAGAGCTCAGGGCGTGTCTACGGTCACAGCACATGAACTGGCCTGTCTCAGCTGCCCGCTGACCAGAAGAGCCCTTCCCCAATGGTCACAGGCCAATAGACCGAGTTAGTTGGTCACTGCGGAGCAACTCACTACACCAAATGTCACACACCGGTGTTCTGTTGGAACCTGTAGTAGTGAGTCCAGAGATGGAAGTTTGTCTTGGGCAAGCATGCTTTCACAAAATTCTGCCCCAGCACTCTCCGTTATGAGCATCTCTTCTCTCCATGAGTTCAAATGTTATGCCTCCACGACTGGCTACTCGCTTCCCCTCACTGCACCTTCACACAAACTGTGGCCCAGTCACAATCATCGCTACTTACACACACACCTCGGACCTGGGTTCAAAGAAACTTTCTACTATCAACTGAGCTCCATTATTTAAAAGACCCCCTAAACTGAACGCCTGCTGATTCTTCGGGACTTCAATGCCCGAGTGGGTGTGAACTAAAGCGCATGACCTGACATCCTGGGAGACCATGGTTATGGCAACCTGAATGACAATGGACAACGTCTGCTGGAACTCTGTATCCCCTATTCCTTCTTTCAGGGCTCTAACTCCTACAAGGCCACCTGGTGTCACCCTCGTTCTAAACGCTGGCCCCAACCTGGCCTTGTGCTGGTGAAGCGTGCGCTTAACACTGATCACGCTCTTGCACGCTGGAAACGAAGGTTGACCCCAATCAAGCTTCATCACGCCAGGCCCAAGCCCACTCCTCGCCTGGATGTTTCTGCTACCTAAGCTCCCGTAGCTGACAGCCCCCCTTTTGAGGTTTTCAATGCAGGTGGGGATGCCCTTGTCTGCGTTTTACATCCTTTGTTTGTGTCTTGCTGGAACAGTGGGTATTTCCCAGATGTTAACATCATCACCATCTATAAAAACAAAGGGGACGATGCAGACTGTAACAACTACAGAGTTGATATTTGCTTGAACTGTTCGACCAGAACTACAAGTCCTTGCAGACCGTACCCTCCCTGAAAGCCATTGTGGGTTTTGAGCCGGTCGCTCCACAGGAGACATGGTGTTCTGTGTTCAACAATTACAGGAAAAGTGCATTGAACAAGAAAAACCTCTGTTTCTTGTGTTTGTCGACTTGACAAAGGCCTTTGACTAGATCAGCCGATCGGGACTCTTCTTTGTTCTGCAAAAACTTGGCTGCCCCCATAAACTGCTGAAGGTGATCACTGAATTTCATGATGGCATGAAGGCAACGGTACAATTTGAAGGCACTTGCTCTGACGAATTTCAGATGAGATGTGGGGTGAAGCAGCGTAGTGTTCTTGCTCCGACCCGAATATTGTTCTCTGCCCTACTACGTTGCGCTTTCCCCGAAAACTCTGGCATCCTCTTACATACCCGCAGCTCAAGAAAACTGGTCAATCTATCCAGACTGCGGGCTCAAATTAAAGTAAGTCATGTCCTGGTGTGTGAACTGCTTTATGCCGATGATGCTGAACTACAACCACATCTTTTGACTCTGCATGCCAAGAGTTTGGCCTGCAGATTAGCTTAAAAAGACAGTTGTCCTTGCCCAACCTGCAACCCTGAACCCTACTATCTCCATCTCCAACACATCTCTATCTGTGGTGGACAAATTCACCTACCTCGGATCCACTGTCTCCAACACCAACAACTTTGATGCAGAACTTGACATGTTCATTGGAAGAGCATCGTCAGTTTGTAGAAAGTTGAGAAAGTGTGTCTGGCACAACAATAACCTTTCCTTGCTCCTCAAAGTATGTGTATACCACACATGTGTACTTAGTACCTTACTATACGCATCTGCGTCATGGACAACATAACGAACATCGCCTCAATGCATTTTACTTCCACTGTCTTGGTTCCATACTGGGCGTGTGTTGGAAGGACCATGTCACCAAGTCACTCCTACTACAGAAACCAGGCTCCAGTGACCCGTTGTCAACTCTTGGCCAACGCCATCTCAGATGGGCGGGGCACACTCATCGTACGGATGACACTCGCCTCCCCAAACTCTTATTGTATGGCGAACTAGCCAATGGTCCGCGCAAACAAGGATATCCCCGTCTACGTTTTAAAGACGTAATCATGAGAGACCTGAAATATTTCTCCATCAACATTGACAACTGGGATGCTCTTGCAAGTGAGAGATCCAACTGGCATGCAGCAGTTAACAATGGCTGCAGAGTTTCTCAGGAGGCATACGAGTCATTCTTGGAAGAGACACACTTAAAACCGGAAGCAGTTAGTCACATGTGGCAGAAATGGCCATAGAAGTGTCAAAGAAAACATTGTTTTTTATATAGCAAACACAAAATAGACATTCCTTTCCACAAAAAATATGTTCAAACTAAAGTAGAATAATTCCCTCCATCCATCCATTTTCTTCCGCTTATCCGAGGTCAGGTCGTGGGGGCAGAAGCCTAAGCAGAGAAGCCCAGTCTTCCCTCTCCCCAGCCGCTTCGTCCAGCTCCTCCTGGGGGATCCCGAGGCGTTCCCAGGACAGCTGGAGACAGTCTTCCCAACGTGTCCTGGGTCTTCCCCGTGGCCTCCTACCAGTCGTATGTGCCCTATACACCTCCCTAGAGAGGCGTTCGGGTGGCATCCTGAACAGATGCTCAAACCAACTCATCTGGCTCCTCTCTATGTGGAGGAGCAGCGGTTTTACTTTGAGCTCCTCCCGGATAACAGAGCTTCTCACCCTATCTCTAAGGGAGAGCCCCGCCACTCGACGGAAGAAAACTAATTTCGGAAATAAATGGAGCCTTAAATATGTCAATAATTCATGACGACATTGATTTTGATTCATTATTTATTTGATAATACCACCTTAACATTTGACAACCAAACAATTACACAAAGCGACTCAGTAAAGAATCTGGGTATTATCTTCCACCCAACTCTCTCGTTTGAGTCACACATTAAGAGTGTTACTAAAACGGCCTTCTTTCATCTCCGTAATATCGCTAAAATTCGTTCCATTTTGTCCACTAGCGACGCTGAGATCATTATTCATGCGTTCGTTACGTCTCGTCTCGATTACTGTAACGTATTATTTTCGGGTCTCCCTATGTCTAGCATTAAAAGATTACAGTTGGGACAAAATGCGGCTGCTAGACTTTTGACAATAACAAGAAAGTTTGATCATATTACGCCTATACTGGCTCACCTGCACTGGCTTCCTGTGCACTTAAGATGCGACTTTAAGGTTTTACTACTTACGTATAAAATACTACACGGTCTAGCTCCAGCCTATCTTACCGATTGTATTGTACCATATGTCCCGGCAAGAAATCTGCGTTCAAAGAACTCCGGCTTATTAGTGATTCCCAGAGCCCAAAAAAAGTCTGCGGGCTGTAGAGCGTTTTCTATTCGGGCTCCAGCACTATGGAATGCCCTCCCGGTAACAATCAGAGATGCTACCTCAGTAGAAACATTTAAGTCCCATCTCAAAACTCATTTGTATACTCTAGCCTTTGAATAGCCCCCCTTTTTTTTTAGACCAGTTGATCTGCCGTTTCTTTTCTTTTCTCCTCTGCTCCCCCCTATCCCTTGTGGAGGGGAAGACACACAGATCCGTTGGCCATGGATGGGGTGCTGGCTGTCCGGGGTCGGGGCCCGGGGTGGACCGCTCGCCTGTATATTGGTTGGGAACATCTCTGCGCTGCTGACCCGTCTCCGCTCGGGATGGTTTCCTGCTGACCCCACTGTGGACTGGACTCTTACTGTTATGCTGGATCCACTATGGACTGGACTCTCACAATATTATGTTAGACCCACTCGACATCCATTGCATTCGGTCTCCCTAGAGGGGGGGGGGGGGGTTACCCACATATGCGGTCCTCTCCAAGGTTTCTCATAGTCATTCACATCGACGTCCCACTGGGGTGAGTTTTTCCTTGCCCTTATGTGGGCTATACCGAGGATGTCGTTGTGGCTTGTGCAGCCCTTTGAGACACTTGTGATTTAGGGCTATATAAATAAACATTGATTTATTGATTATTATTTTCTAAACAATGAGGTTAAAAAAAATTACATTTTGGGGGATCCAAAAGGGTCCCAGTCATAAAAGTGTTAAAAGTAAGTCACACATTTTATTTTTTACTTTCAACACTTAAATCTCTAGATGACCTTCAGGTCCAACCTACAGGGTCTCTGCAGATTTCAAAAAGTCACATGTAAAACTTTATGAGACTTTTTAAGACCATAATAAGTACAATTTAAGACCCATTTCACATCGACAGCTGAGTGGCGTAATTTATCATCTAGAATAAACTTTCACAGCTCACCAGCCGATGATGTCAACATAGCCGCACAAGCTGTGTGATCATCGCGCCGCTATAAGTAGCTTGTCTGCGTTAGCACCTAAAATAACAAGATCACTAATTGCTGGTTCACTTTCAAGCCACAAGATGTGAATCGAGTATTGTTGGCAGTTTTTGGATGGCTAAGCTGTAACAACACAATGCTGCGGGTGCACAGCACACTGGGTCGTTCGCGACTCATTCTGACCGGGAAGCACAGGAAGCCTACCTGAGTTCCGTTTTGTAGTTACGTTATCGCGTCCTCAAAAATGCAAACATTTAAAGGCAAGACTGAAGTTTATGCATATTTAGATAAAAGCAACGTTAATAGATTTTTGAAGACCTTTCAAAATTGTATTTAAGAACTTTTATGAAATTTTAGGACAATTTTAAACATTTTTAAGGCCTTAAATTCAATTTGTTGGATTTAAGACTTTTAAGACCATGCAGATACACTGGTTTATTAATTTGTTATTTGTTTGTTTTATGTCCTTTTTGTCAAAGAAAACTGAGTTTTTATATGGCAAACAAAAAATGTTCCAAAGTGTAATATTTGTATTTGTTGCTTCAAGACTCAAGACCCACTATGGAGGTTAAGTTGTGTCTTTATTACAAATGTTTTTACTACACTGAATTTATGGAACTGAATTTTGCAAACTGATCTTTTTTTATTACATCAAATTATGCGTGTTTTAAAATTCAGTACCAAAAAAAATATGCGTAAAATATATAAATCAGTGTAAAATAATTTAGAATTTAGAGTACAAATATTTGTTCTAATGAAGTGACTCACTTCCTGTAAACAACAAATATTTCTGCACTGAATTTTTTACACTGGATTTTTAAACACTGTATTGTAAGAACACACACATTTTGCTCACAAATGTTAGTCAATGAATATAATTTGATGTAAATAAATAGAGATCGCAAAATTCAAATGCAAAAAATGCAGTTAAAAAGTACACAAATGAATCTCCATACATAGAAATAGGGAAAATAAAGACAATATATATTACTTAACCAATTTTCCTGAAGTTAAAGAAATATAGTTTAAAATGATTAAATCAAATCAACTTTATTTATAGAGCACATTTAAAATTTACCACAGGGGTAGCCAAAGTGCTGTACAATGAGCAGGTTAAAAGATAAAACGAGTACCGAGCAAACACAACACAACACAAACAGAACACGATAAAAAATAAATAATTAAAATAGAATTAATAAAAACATAAAAACAGGATCGCAGCAGGTGTATTATGGGGCGCCATTGCAGGATGGATATCACTCAGTGTTAAAAGCCATGGAATAAAAGTATGTTTTTAAGAGAGATTTAAAAACAGGAAGAGAGGAGGCTTGTCTAACACTCAGAGGTAGGTCGTTCCAGAGCTTGGGAGCAGCAACGGCGAAAGCTCTGTCACCTCTAAGCTTCAGCCTTGTGTCAGGGACCGTCAACAGCAGTAAATAAATATGATAAAGAAATATGTAACATTATGGTTGACAACTGTGAGATCTGAGATGCTACATTTATTTTTAAAAGGTGATACTAAACATTTATTTTGAGAGATCAGATAAATAGAGATGTCCCCATTCACAAAAAAATAATAATTTGGCACATTTATGAAAGATAGCAACCTAGAAACGATTAATAATATTATTATGTTGCAAGCTACATTTTTAATACATAGAAGTCGATTTCTAGAAGTGACACACAAATTCTACCATTGGATTAGTGATTTTAAATTATTAATACATTCTTGGAAATTGGTTAAAAATAGAGAAGCCCTAAATTATTGTCTTTTCAGATACGCCTATTTTTTTGTATCTGTATGTATTTTATTTCTTTTTAGTTGTTTCTTTAAATATTGTGTATGGTTTCTTACTTCCCTTTGTAGAAGGATGTTGACTGGTCAACCTAGTAAAATATCTGTAATATTGAGATACATTTTAATGCCTTGGTTTGTTTGTATATTGCCAATATATGATGTTTAAGCGTTCAATAGGAAAAACAACCCCGTACACTTCCGATAGATCAAACCTGAAGCAATCCCAGAACCAGCCAATGAAGTGTCACGGTTACAGTCATGTGACACGGGTAAACCGAAAGTGAGTGTTGCGTTTTGAAGCAACGGATATTTCTGCACTGAATGTTAAAACACTATTTTGACAAACGGAATTAAATTTAGTTAAGCAATATTCAAACGCAAAAAAATAAGCAACATAAATTTATTGTAAAAAAAAAAAAAAAAACTAAAACTCACCGGGCTGAAAGTCGGTTGGTGTCCGAAGAGGGGCTCCGTTGTCTGGCTCGTGTAGAAGCCTCAACCGCGGCTTCCCTTGTTTGGAGATCCACCGGTAGTCGTCGGACACTTTTCGGATAGTTAAGCGCACGGGACCGGTCGCCGACCCAGTGGCAAGGCTATTAGCGACGAGAAGAGCCCGAGTGGAGCGCTTGAGAAGTCCCCCGGTGTCAGAATTGAAAGAGGACTGGTTCTGACCCACGTCCCCGCGGACCGCCTGAGACAACATGTTTATTTTCCCCAGACAAAACTCAATATTAAACATATGAAAAAAAATAATGTTTTTAATTAACTTTAAATTCGCCCTGGAGACGACGAGGCTAACGTGTTAGCTCATTCCCCGCTAACCGGCTTCAAAGTTCCCGCTGAAAGTGTGTTATGTAAAAGCACGCAGACAAGCTCTGGAAAAAAAAAACATGTCTACGTCAATAAAATGTAGCCCGTATAGTTTTAAAGAGTGTCTTTGTAGCAAACTCAAAAATGGTAGTGAGGAAAAAGGGTCTGAGCCTATTAAGTGAACGCTTGCTGGAAAAAAAAAAGATCGCTTCCGGTCCCAAGCGGAAGAGCGTCCGTTACGATATGTCTCTCTGCTGATTTTGTTAACGTTTGTCATTTCTATGATAATTTTAATGAAATGTTAAAAAAATAAGTAATTACATCCATTACATATACAGAACATAGTGTGAAAAAATACCTGACATTTATAGGTCGGAACATTAAAACTACTACAATAGTACGTCCCCGGAGGTATATTCAGTGGCGCACAGGCTGGATTGTAGGTCCACTTGTAAGCGTTTACTTTCTCTAATGTATTGTCTTTAGGGTTTTTTTGTTTGGCGTATTTTGACAACATTTATCCGTGTGTTTATTAGGTATCAGGTTCTGTTTTATGTATTGTCATACATCTGTTTTACACTTTTAGAGGGCACACTTCCGGTCCATTCTTCCGTCCTTCACTCGCCTCAAGCTGACGCAGGTGAGAAGAAATGTATTTATTTGCTCGTGTTCGCGAGCATGAAGCTGTAAGGGTTTTAATTCGGTCATCGGATGTGGGACTGTAGCGGGCATCCATAAAGAGCAGTAGTAGCTCGCCAGTTAACTAGATTTTAGCCACTTTAGCATGTAGCCACGTGCCCGTGTGTTTCCAGTCATTTATCTGTCCCGCACATGCTGACTACATGTTTTTAAGTGTCACTCCCAGGTTGCCAAACATGGCGGTTCAGGTGTCCGAGTCGGACCAGGTCAAACAGGTAAACAAAACACTTCCGTCCGAGATGTTTTCATTAGTAGTCTGATACGTTGACGTCACTTCTGGTTTCAGTTCAAAGAGTTTTTGGGGACGTACAACAAGGTGACAGAGAACTGCTTCATGGACTGCGTCAAAGACTTCACCAGCAGGGACGTCCGGCCCGAAGAGGTACCGGAAGTCTTCACCCGGGACCGGCAATGACGTCTTTTGACTGTAACTTGTACTCCCTCAGTCCGTGTGCTCCGAGTCCTGTCTCCAGAAGTACCTGAAGATGACCCAGCGGATCTCCATGCGCTTCCAGGAGTACCACATACAGCAGAACGAGGCGCTGGCGGCTAAAGCGGGTCTGCTGGGTCAATCTCACTGAACTGGGATGATGGAACATGTGGCTAATAAAAATGTGACAGAAATTTAAAAACTTTATTGGAAACCAGTGCTGTGGCCATATGGTGTGTGTGTGTGTGTGTGTGTGTGTGTGTGGCCCAGCAACAAACGCGTACAAAGTGTTCTCTTAAAAATACTATAAATCTTTACAAGGTGGTCTGCACACGGCTTATGTACAAAACAGGAAGTGGAGCGGCGCTGAGGTCAGGAACCATTTTGTCTGCCAAATGTTGAACACAATCTGATATTTCATCTTTTTAACCAAAATAGAAGCTCTAATTCCATAAAAAAGTTGAAAAAAAACAACTTTTTTTACTTTGTAGTTGAAGAAGCAGATATCTCATTTGCATAATGGCTCCTGCAGTTCACCTTTGACCCCCCGGCAAGAAGTCAGCCATGTTTGAAGAGTCAATGGTGTCTCTGGGAAGGGGCGTGGCCTGGGCGTGTCATCACCTGCACTCCACAGCCACCGTGCTCTGAGCTGGCGAGGCGGAGGACGGGCTCATGGCCGTGTCCGAGGAGCCCGAGGAGGTGGACGGCGTGGTGTTGGACACTGGGACACAAACAAGCACACGAGAGTCAGCTGCACCCGCGGCTTTGAAGTTGGCTCCGCCTACCTTCTCGCTCCTTCTTTTTTAGCCTCTTCCTGCGCCTGTCGATGGACGCCACCTCGGACTTGAGGCTCATGTAGTACTTCCTGATCTCCTGCAGCTTGTCCTGCAGGAAGGAGATCCTCTGGCTGCTCGTCATGCTGTCCAGCTGGTCTGCGGAGGACACGCCTTCAGTGGCCGCCGCGTGCATGCGTGCGTGCGTGCGTGCGTGCGTGCGTGTCTTACCAAGCTGGAAGGTCCACTTGTAAGAACCGTGCTTGTCTTTGGCGTGTGGCGTGGGAGACTTGCTGGGCTTGGACAGGGACGAGAGACCAGACTGGTCCTCGCTGTCGCTGCTGTGGCCTGAGGATGAGGAGTCTTGTCAGGAAGTGACATCAATGACGTAGCGTGGCGCGCCTACCTGTGCCGTTCTTGTCCGCCTTGGCGGGCGTGTTGGCTCGCTTGTGGTTGCGCTTGTGCTTCTTGGCCGAGGGGCTGGCATCGCACTCAGGCAGCCTTTTCTGCCCTGAGGGGTCAAAGGTCACAGGGTTAGTGCCACAAAGGGGGCGGGGGAGTGCAACACCTACCTCTGGTCTCCAGCGATGCATCCACATCGGGAGTGGAGTGTGCGTCCCCGTCTTTGGTGACTCCGCCCACCTCCGGCTCAGGGGTCTCGGGGCGGTGGCCGGCAGGGAGAAAGGGGTGCTGGGGAGGCTCCAAGGGAGGGCCGGGCTTGTCCTTGTCGTCCGGGTCGTCCAGGTCCACTTCGTGACAAACCAGCGCGTCGGGGCCCATCTGCGGCTCCTCACCGGGGCTGGGGCCGAGAGCCTTGGGAGACTGCGGCGGCGTCCCAGCTGGCCCCTCCTCCTCTGCCTCGGTGCGGCGGAGTGGTGATGGGAGGGGTCTGGCAGGACTTCCAGGGGACATCTTGGGTGGCGTAGCTGAAGATTTGGGGGAGGCGGGGCTTACCTCTTCCTGCTTCCTGTCAGGGTGGTTCTTGGTGCCTGACTCCTCCTCCTCCTCCTCTTCTTCCTCCTCCTCCTCCTCCTCCTCCTCCTCGCTGGCAGAGTCCGTGTCGGAGGTGGCAGCGGGCGGCTCTGGGTGGAGGTGCTGCAAAGGGAGGCAGTGGAGGACCACCATGGGCTCGTCAGGTCTTTTCATGACGCCACGTGGCGGTACGGGGGAGGGGCACAAGGGGGTGGTGGGAGGAGCCTCACAGGTGGCCCGGTGCCCTTTGGGGATCGGAGGGGACAAAGGTGCACCCTTGACATCTTCCACTTCTACCTCTGCAGGCGGGGGAGGGGACGCCTCCGGGGCCTTCTCGGGCTGCGGGGAGGAGTGGGCAGGCACTTCCTGTGCAGTAGGCGGCGTCTTGGGGACCACTTCCTGTGCCACAGACAAGTCCTCGTCCTGTGGGACCACTTCCTCTACAGGCTCCTCCCCCTCTTCTGTTTTGCTGACGACTTTCATGGCATCCTCTTGAGGCACGCTGGGACATGGCGGCGTGCTGGGATGCTGACTTAACTCCGCCTCCTCCGCTTCTTCCTTGAGAGCGCTGTCGACGGGCCTCCCATGCCACGGCGACAGCTTCTTGTCGGGCGGCTCCTCCGGCTCGCTTTCTACCGATGAGTTCCCAGAATCCTCTGCGGGGAGAACGGCGACCACGTTAGCGCCCAAGGTGCCGGCCGGCGACAGGAAGGAAGGGGCGGGGCTTACCGTTAGACGTGGCCTCTGAGTCGTATACGCCCGACGTCCTCCTGGTCCTGCGGCCGCGCGTGGCGTCTGGAGAGGAAATGTCATGCATTGACTTCCTGTTGCTGTCCATGTGACGAGAAAGCGGGTCTTACTGTCTCCGTTGGCCATGTTGGACTCCGTACGCAGGCCCTTGCCGTTGGCACGCCCCTCGTTGCTCACCATCTTGGGGGGCGTGGTCCTGAGCTGAGGACGACCTCGTTTGGCTCCGGAGGGTTTCAGCGTCACCTCGTCCACGTCCTCCTTGTCATGTGGGTGAAAGGTCATTGAGCAAGCGGACAGGAAGTGACACGGTGGTCGCTCACCTTCTTCCTGCTCCTCTTCCTGGATCCTTTCTCGGCGGGCCAGAGGATGCGGTCTGCCTTCACCCACTCGTCGTACCTGCGTGGCACATGCACGTTAGGGCGTGCAGGTGTGGGCCGCGTGGGCGTGCGCTCACCTGACGTTCCAGCCGTAGTAGTGCACCAGGTAGAAGTGCTCGCCGTTGTCCGTGTCCGTTTTCTTGATGTGTGCCTCGTAGATCTTCTGCGTTTTCCCTCGGCCGTATTTCACCCGCACCTTGGTCCCCGTCACCGAGTCGTCGTCCTCGTCGTCCTCGTCGTCGTCCTCCTCCTCACCGCCCCTTCACAGCGAGAGCGTGGATGTCAACAAAGTAGTTCAAATGGCGGATGAGCACAGGGACAAGCTGCTGATGGTGTGTTTGACAGAGAACAAACAATGGACATATGTGACAAGCAAAATAACTTCAACCTGTGGACACGCCTCCTCTCGTGCTCATTCTCCGCTTCCTCCTCCTCGATTTCATCATCTTCATCATCATCATCCTCATCTTCTTCTACATCATCCTCCTCCTCCTCCTCCTCCTCCTCCTCCTCCTCAGAGCCCCTCTCAGACTCGTCTAGGTGTCGGCTGCTGCGCCTCCTTGGCTCGTCGCTGTTTTCCTCTCCTGCCTTGTCAGGTCTGGTGGGCGTGTCCATCTTGGGCGCTATACCGCCACATCGCCTCCGTCCCTGTGACAAACAAGATGGAGTCTGTTACGGCGGCTGCTGGCTGCGCAGTTGCCATGTTTTACCCGTCTCACCCTTGGCGACGTCTGTCTCTCCTTCAGCTCCTCCTTGTCACTTTCATTCTCTGACTCTGCCTCCACGCCTTTGTCAGATACAGGCTCCACCTTCACCACAGGCAAGCTGAGCTCAGCCCTCGTCGTCCTGAGAATGCCCTGCAGTTTGGGGGGGCGTGGGTTGTTGTGATGGATAGTCCTGAAGGTGATGCAGGCGGAGCGGCAGTACTCCTCAAACCCGTACAAGTACCTGTGACGTAATTTCATATAGTTTTGTATGAGTATTAGGTCACTTCTTGGCTGACCTTAGTAGTTTTGTAAGAGTATTATGTCACTTCCTGGTTGTCCTTAGTAATTTTGTATGAGTATTATGTCACTTCCTGTCTGTCTTTAGTTTGAGTAATATGTCACTTCCTGTCTCTCCTTAGTAGTTTTGTATGAGTATGATGTCCTTTACTGGCTGTCCTTAGTAGTTTTGTATGAGTATAATGCCACCTCCTGTCTGTCCTTAGTAGTTTTGTTCACGTTGATAGCGACAAACATACTTCCTGTAGGCCGTCTTCACGTTGTAGGACGCAGCAGAGTTGAGGATAGGAATGCCCAAATCCATGTAGACCTGCTTCCACACCGTGCCGCTCTCAATCTGACCAAGATGCCCAAAGATAAAGTAATTGAATATACACAGCGCTTCTTGTTAGGAAAAAGTCATGTACAAACACAAAGGAAATGATCGGGTTTACTTTAAAAAAACAAACACTAAGGTGTCAGAGATGTTGACAAGAAGTTTCACCCTGTTGACACCATGGACGAGGACATGCTGATTCTGGAGGTCCAACATCAGAGAACCATATTACAGGCATATCCTGGATAGCTATTTGGGGGTGTTGAGTGAGACTTGTGTGCGTGTGTCTGTCAGGGATGTTGTCACTACAAATACAAGTATTATTGTAGAATAACTATTTGCAAATGCATTTGTGCGTCTGTAATCCCATTCACATGTCCGTGTACTAATTTGTGTGTCTGTATCACAATCTGTGTGTGTAATCAGATCGAGTGCAGGTTTTAATTTGTGTGTCTGTATCTCAATCTGTGTGTGTAATCAGATCCATGTGTGCGTGTTTATTTGTGTGTCTGTATCTCAATCTGTGTGTCTGTATCTCAATCTGTGTGTGTAATCAGATCCATGTGTGCGTGTTTTAATTTGTGTGTCTGTATCTCAATCTGTGTGTGTAATAAGATCCATGAGTGCGGGTTTTAATGTGTGTGTCTATATCTCAATCTAATCAGATGCATGAGTGCAGGTTTTAATTTGTGTGTCTATCTCAATCTGTATGTGCAATCAGATCCTAGTGTGCGTACTCCTCTCTGAGCTGCCACCTTACCGTGGTAGAGGAGTTTGCGTGTCCCAATGATCCTAGGAGCTATGTTGTCCGGGGGCTTCCATGCCCCCTGGTAGGGTCTCCCAAGACAAACAGGTCCTAGGTGAGGGATCGGACAAAGAGCAGCTCGAAGATTTCTATGGAAATGCAAGAACCGAGACTCAGATTTCCCTCGCCCGGACGCGGGTCACGGGGTCCCCCTCCGGAGCCAGGCCCGGAGTTGGGGCACGATGGCGAGCGCCTGGTGGCCGGGCCTGTCCCCATGGGGCCCGGCCGGGCACAGCCCGAAGAGGCAACGTGGGTCCCCCCTCCAATGGGCTCACCACCCATAGCAGGGGCCATAGAGGTCGGGTGAAATGTGAGCTGGGCGGCAGCCGAAAGCAGGGCACTTGGCGGTCCGATCCTCGGTTACAGAAGCTAGCTCTTGGGACGTGGAACGTCACCTCGCTGGGGGGGAAGGAGCCTGAGCTAGTGCGCGAGGTAGAGAAGTTCCGGTTGGATATAGTCGGACTCACCTCGACGCACAGCAAGGGCTCCGGAACCAGTTCTCTCGAGAGGGACTGGACTCTCTTCCACTCTGGCGTTGCCAGCAGTGAGAGGCGACGGGCTGGGGTGGCAATTCTTGTTTCCCCCCGGCTCAGAGCCTGCATGTTGGAGTTCAACCCGGTGGACGAGAGGGTAGCTTCCCTCCGCCTTCGGGTGGGGGGACGGGTCCTGACTGTTGTTTGCGCTTACGCGCCAAACAGCAGCTCAGAGTACCCACCCTTTTTGGATTCACTCGAGGGAGTACTTGAGGGTGCTCCCCCGGGTGATTCCCTCGTTCTACTGGGGGACTTCAACGCTCATATTGGCAATGACAGTGAAACCTGGAGAGGCGTGATTGGGAAGAATGGCCGCCCGGATCTGAACCCGAGTGGTGTTTTGTTATTGGACTTTTGTGCCCGTCACGGATTGTCCATAACGAACACCATGTTCAAGCATAAGGGTGTCCATATGTGCACTTGGCATCAGGACACCCTAGGCCGCAGTTCTATGATCGACTTTGTAGTTGTGTCATCGGATTTGCGGCCTCATGTTTTGGACACTCGGGTGAAGAGAGGGGCGGAGCTTTCTACCGATCACCACTTGGTGGTGAGTTGGCTGCGATGTTGGGGGAGGATGCCGGACAGACATGGCAGGCCCAAACGCATTGTGAGGGTTTGCTGGGAACGTCTGGCAGAGTCTCCTGTCAGAGAGAGTTTCAATTCCCACCTCCGGAAGAACTTTGAACATGTCACGAGGGAGGTGCTGGACATTGAGTCCGAGTGGACCATGTTCCGCACCTCTATTGTCGAGGCGGCTGATTGGAGCTGTGGCCGCAAGGTAGTTGGTGCCTGTCGTGGCGGTAATCCTAGAACCCGTTGGTGGACACCGGCGGTGAGGGATGCCGTCAAGCTGAAGAAGGAGTCCTATCGGGTTCTTTTGGCTCATGGGACTCCTGAGGAAGCGGACAGGTACCGACAGGCCAAGCGGTGTGCGGCTTCAGCGGTCGCAAAAACTCGGACATGGGAGGAGTTCGGGGAAGCCATGGAAAACGACTTCCAGACGGCTTCGAAGCGATTCTGGACCACCATCCGCCGCCTCAGGAAGGGGAAGCAGTGCACTACCAAAACCGTGTATGGTGCGGATGGTGTTCTGCTGACCTCGACTGCGGAAGTTGTGGATCGGTGGAGGGAATACTTCGAAGACCTCCTCAATCCCACCAACATGTCTTCCTATGAGGAAGCAGTCCTGGGGAATCTGTGGTGGGCTCTCCTATTTCTGGGGCTGAGGTTGCTGAGGTAGTTAAAAAGCTCCTCGGTGGCAAGGCCCCAGGGGTGGATGAGACCTGCCCGGAGTTCCTTAAGGCTCTGGATGCTCTGGGGCTGTCTTGGTTGACAAGACTCTGCAGCGTCGCGTGGACATCGGGGGAAGTACCTTTGGATTGACAGACCGGGGTGGTGGTTCCTCTCTTTAAGAAGGGGAACCGGAGGGTGTGTTCTAACTATCGTGGGATCACACTCCTCAGCCTTCCCGGTAAGGTCTATTCAGGTATACTGGAGAGGAGGCTACGCCGGATAGTCGAACCTCGGATTCAGGAGGAACAGTGTGGTTTTCGTCCTGATCGTGGAACTGTGGACCAGCTCTATACTCTCGGCAGGGTCCTTGAGGGTGCATGGGAGTTTGCCCAACCAGTCTACATGTGCTTTGTGGACTTGGAGAAGGCATTCGACCGTGTCCCTCGGGAAGTCCTGTGGGGAGTGCTCAGAGAGTATGGGGTTTCGGACTGTCTGATTGTGGCGGTCCGCTCCCTGTATGATCAGTGTCAGAGCTTGGTTCGCATTGCCGGCAGTAAGTCGGACACGTTTCCAGTGAGGGTTGGACTCCGCCAAGGCTGCCCTTTGTCACCGATTCTGTTCATAACTTTTATGGACAGAATTTCTAGGCGCAGTCAAGGCGTTGAGGGGATTCGGTTTGGTGGTTGCAGGATTAGGTCTCTGCTTTTTGCAGATGATGTGGTCCTGATGGCTTCATCTAGCCAGGATCTTCAGCTCTCACTGGATCGGTTCGCAGCTGAGTGTGAAGCGACTGGGATGAGAATCAGCACCTCCAAGTCCGAGTCCATGGTTCTCGCCCGGAAAAGGGTAGAGTGCCATCTCCGGGTTGGGGAGGAGATCTTGCCCCAAGTGGAGGAGTTCAAGTACCTCGGAGTCTTGTTCACGAGTGAGGGAAGAGTGGATCGTGAGATCGACAGGCGGATCGGTGCGGCGTCTTCAGTAATGCGGACGCTGTATCGATCCGTTGTGGTGAAGAAGGAGCTGAGCCGGAAGGCAAAGCTCTCAATTTACCGGTCGATCTACGTTCCCATCCTCACCTATGGTCATGAGCTTTGGGTTATGACCGAAAGGACAAGATCACGGATACAAGCGGCCGAAATGAGTTTCCTCCGCCGGGTGGCGGGGCTCTCCCTTAGAGATAGGGTGAGAAGCTCTGTCATCCGGGGGGAGCTCAAAGTAAAGCCGCTGCTCCTCCACATCGAGAGGAGCCAGATGAGGTGGTTTGGGCATCTGGTCAAGATGCCACCCGAGCGCCTCCCTAGGGAGGTGTTTAGGGCACGTCCGACCGGTAGGAGGCCACGAGGAAGACCCAGGACACGTTGGGAAGACTATGTCTCCCGGCTGGCCTGGGAACGCCTCGGGATCCCCCGGGAGGGGCTGGACGAAGTGGCTGGGGAGAGGGAAGTCTGGGCTTCCCTGCTTAGGCTGCTGCCCCCGCGACCCGACCTCAGATAAGCGGAAGAAGATAGATGGATGGATGGATGTCTGTATTTTAATCTGTTTGTGTAATCAAATCCATGAGTGTGGGTTTTAATTTGTGTCTGTATCTCAATCTAACCGGGTCCATGAGTGCAGGTTTTAATTTGTGTGTCTGTATCTTAATCTGTGTGTGTAATCAGATCCATGTGTGTGTGTTTTAATTTGTGTGTCTGTATCTCAATCTGTGTGTGTAACCAGATCGATGAGTGCGGGTTTTAATTTGTGCGTCTATCTCAATCTAATCAGATCCATGAGTGCAGGTTTTAATTTGTGTGTCTGTATCTCAATCTAATCAGATCCATGAGTGCAGGTTTTAATTTTTGTGTCTGTATCTCAATGTGTGTGTGTAATCAGATCCATGTGTACGTGTTTTAATTTGTGTGTCTGTATCTCAATCTGTGTGTAATCAGATCCATGAGTGCAGGTTTTAATGTGTGTGTCTTTATCTCAATCCGTGTGTAATCGGATCCATGAGTGCAGGTTTTAATTTGTGTGTCTGTATCTCAATCTGTGTGTAATCAGATCCATGTGCACGTTTTAATTTGTGTGTCTGTATCTCAATCTGTGTGTGTAATCAGATTCATGCGTGCGTGTGTGTGTGTGCGTGTGTGTGTTTTAATTTGTGTGTCTGTATCTCAATCTGTATGTGTAATCAAATCCATGAGTGCAGGTTTTAATTTGCATGTGTATCTCAATCTGTGTGTAATCAGATCCCTGTGTGCGTGTTTTGTGTTTGTATCTCAATCTGTGTGTGTGTAATCAGATCAATGTGCACGTGTTTTAATTTGTGTGTTTATATCTCAATCTGTGTGTGTAATCAAATCAATGAGTGTGGGTTTTAATTTGTGTGTCTGTATCTCAATCTGTGCGTGTAATCAAGATTCATGTGTGTGTGTGTTTTAATTTGTGTGTCTGTATCTCAACCAGTGTGTGATAAAAAAAAACCTGTCTGTATTTCAATGTGCGATTTTTTTTTTAATATTTTGATCTGGACGTGTAAAAGAAATAAAATCTCTGTATTTCGATCAGTGCAAAAAAAGTGTGTGTGTATTCAGATTTGTGTGAACCAAGATTGGCTGTCTTTTGACACATGACTTTTGCATGTAAGGTGTGTGTAGCAATGTGAAAGTGTTAACAGATTTGTGTGTCTGCAACTCCACTCACCACTAGTTCACCCACTCATGTTGTTCCGTGTTGGAGTACCCTCACCAGTCTCAAACATCAATTTGGACTTCCAGCAAGTGGACGCTCCAACACAGAAGAACCAGGCGCCTACTAGTGGCGAGTGTAGTTGCAAACACACAAGTGTTACAGGACACAAGTGTCACTAAAGTCACATCAGGGTTCCTGCTTCACACACAAAGCTAATTATACACACACACACACAAATTAGTAGAGGGACGGGTGACAAATAGTGTTGCTACATTAATAGTGTTTAAAAGACCAAAGGCGTTCACTGGTTCCTTGTCTTGTATCTACAGAACGTCTCACTGGCCAGAACGGACGTGCAGTCACATGGTGTGTATCCACACACCATGTGACTGGTGTGTGGATACCTCACGCTGGTCTTTCATGAGCCGCGTGAGGACGTTACCTTGCGACAGCCCCCGTGTTGGTAGACCAGGCGGAAGAGTTTGAACAGATTCAAGTCCTTGTAACCCAGAACTGGAGGCTTGTTGATGGGCGTCCCTGCAGCGGACACACGTGGTTAGAAAGCTTCAAAGATGATCATCATGGTGGTGGAGGTCTCACCTCGGTCCTCCATGAACTTGTACAGTTGCTGCAGGAAGTGATCCCGCTCATCTGGGTCCGCCTCCTCCTCTGGCTGCGCACACACGTTAAATGTGTCAGTCAAAAGTAACCATTGTCATAGACCATGAGCCGCAACTTTCTTCCTACGCTTTCAACCCTGGTGCTTATAAAACAGGGCTGATAATTCATGGATTTGACTTCACTGAAGAGCGTAATAAAACTCTTTTTTTTTTAACACACTGAAAAGGTGTGTTATTGTTTGTGCTATGGTGCCTTCTTTTGGACGAGTGCTGTAGTGTCCTTCCATTTAGTGCTTTCAACCGGAAGTAGTCTACTAGCCGTCCATAGCGTTCCTACTCGTATGGATTCTTCAATCATCACTCCAAGCTTTGTTTGTAAGTTTTACAATACAACTAAAACAATTCTTACTTATTAATAAACAGTCCCATGTGTGATGTCTGTAGGAGTGTTTTCATGCATATTTGTACGTGCTATCATAATGTAATCAAGCGAGCATCGTTAGCATTAGCTAATATGCTAACACACTTACGAGTGTCTGTGTTAGTATTATTAACTTACAATGGCATTCTTTTTGTATTGTTTCTGTTTCACAAATTCCTCAGTAAATTCACCAAACATGGAGTTATTGAGTCTGTTTAGCTGATTGGAGAGCTAGCTTGCGCAGCTAGTGGATCCATGACCATGACTTCTGTTTTGGTTGATTCTCCGTTTTACTGCCCTGTCACAGACACTGTTTGGAAACAATTATGGATCATAGTGGAAATACGCAAACATTGTGAAGAGATGTGCTGTTATCATTCATAATCCTTATGTAAGACCAGAACATGTTTTAATGCATTCTTACGTGTAAATAAATATGTTACAATCGAGTCAACAGTTGGAGGGTCCTCTCATTATACTCTCTAAAACATCCAGAAAGCATCGACAATACTCCATTTACATGTCGTGACCTGAAAATTAACCAACTATGAGTGATATTATTATAAGGACTATTTTAGCGACGCATTGATAGCAGTGAGCTAATGCTAGCTTACGCTGCTATTGTTGACACACTGAGCAGACGGCTGCTTCTGCTGGTCTCAAACTTGCTAAAAGTAAATTCTAGATTATAATTAATGCATCTCTCACCTGCTAGTAGACAAATGTGGCCATGGACCCACAGGCTGGTCCACTTTCGCATCCCCCGAGGTGGTGAAAAAAGGCGCTAGTTGTGGCAACTTTTTTAAACCCTTCGTAAGGACTGTGATTAATTATTCATCTAAACAGAATTATGTGAGCGTCCCGTCGGTCAGCATCCCAGCAAGAGTGTTAGGGTTAGTTTGTATGTTTAGCACCTAGCAATGATGCTAATGCTACAGTGTCACAATAAAGCTGCATCCGCCGGGTAGCAGTCAACTTCTTTAACTTATTGCTCATCCTCTTAGTGTTCGGCCTCAAAAATCTAAGGTTCTGGATCATCATTTTCCCAAAGTAATCGTTGTTGGCTCTGACAAAGTCTGCTCGATTAGCATTGTTGCTGATGGGGAAGTGAGTGTTGTTGACCGTGTAACAGTATCGACATAACATTTAAACTACGTGCTTATATTTCCAAGAATTGTTTGTAACAGCATGATAATAGATTGTGCGACTAAAACAAACAAAAGGTGTGCGAGTACGGGTTTCAAGCCTTTCATTCTCATGTCGTTTTATACTAACTCCATACATACTCCATGTATGCACTAGATATCAACCCTCTGTGCATCTCGTGCACACAGTATCGCTGCTCTGGTGACATGCTAGCTCACGGGCCACTTCATTTCAACAAGTAAAGATAGGATGTTGATGGTGAATAGTCACGTTGTTGTGCTGCAAACATGTACCGTATTTTCCGCACTATTAGCCGCACCTAAAAACCACAAATTTTCTCAAAAGCTGACAGTGCGGCTTATAACCCGGTGCGCTTTATATATGGATTAATATTAAGATTCATTTTCATAAAGTTTAGGTCTCGCAACTACGGTAAACAGCCGCCATCTTTTTTCCCCGTAGAAGAGGAAGCGCTTCTTCTTCTACGGTAAGCAACCGCCAAGGTAAGCACCCGCCCCCGTAGAAGAAGAAGCGCGCGGATATTACGTTTCATTTCATTTGTGTGTTTACATCTGTAAAGACCACAAAATGGCTCTTATTAAGAGACACGCGTACAACGCAGAATTGAAACTCAAGGCAATAAGTCACGCAGTAGAACACGGAAATAGAGCAGCAGCAAGAGAATTGAACATAAATGGTGCGTAGGTAGAGGAAGCAACAAGATGACCTGCGCCACTAAGACAGGGAGACAGCGCCGGACGACATACGCCAACATCTGCCAGTGGATTGTAAATGCCTGGGCGGATATACTGGTCTCAACTGTGGTCCGAGCTTTCCGGAAGGCAGGATTCACGGAACTGCTGGACAACAACAGCGACACTGACTCTGACTCATCCATTTTGGATGCCGTATTCGCCCAACTTGTTAATTCAGACACTGAAGAAGAATTCGAGGGATTTATGGATGAGGAATAATTTCAGAAAGTGAGCTTTAAATGTTTATTTTGTGTGTTGCGTGACATTAACGTTCGAGCAACGTTGAGTTATTGATGTTGCTATTGCTCTGCACTAATTTGAGTGTTACTATTTTTGTGATTGCACATTTGCACATTACATTTTGGGGGTGAACAGAGTTGTTAGAACGCTGGTTTGTAATATATTATTAAAGTTTAACTGACCTATCTGACTGTTTTTTTGACATTCCCTTTAGCGCAGCATAGGCGCGGCTTATAACCCGGGGCGGCTTATAGGTGAACAAAGTTTTGAAATATGCCATTCATTGAAGGTGCGGCTAATAACCCGGGGCGGCTTATAGTGCGGAAAATACGGTAACTACGCCTGCACCTCGCATGTGCTTTGTGTGTTGCTAGCTCATGAGAGCCATGTGGAGAGCTAACGTTAGCTAGCATTGTTACATTATTGGGGCGGTATAGCTCGGTTGGTAGAGTGGCCGTGCCAGCAACTTGAGGGTTCCAGGTTGGATCCCCACTTCAGCCAACCTAGTCACTGCCGTTGTGTCTTTGGGCAAGACAATTTACCCACCTGCTCCCAGTGCCACCCACACTGGTTTGAAAATGTAACTTAGATATTGGGTTTCCCTATGTAAAGCGCTTTGAGTCACTAGAGAAAAGCGCTATATAAATATAATTCACTTCACATATTACAACAATAATGCTAACATAAGCTAGCTGCTGGTGAATATCTTTAGTCGTTCAAATGTTTTGCTAGCAACTGTTACTACGCCACCTGTAACGGAGGACCTGATTGTCACTACGTCATTTCCTGCCAACTGTTGGCGCATGCTGTTACAACGGTAACCGAGGTTTCAGTATCACTGTTACCTCTTCCTTCATGAGCTTCTTCCTCTTCTCCTGCTCCTCGTCCAACTCCTCCTCTTCGCTGCCTTTGTCCTCCTCGTCGCTGGACGAGGACTCCAGAATCTGGCTCATGTCCATCTTCCAAGCGTCGGGGATTGTCCGGCGCCTGGCAAACGTCTGGGCCGCTGCAAAGCCTACGGGGGAGATGTGAGAGTGAGATGAAGGGGGACGAGCTTCCGGTGCATTGTGGGAAGGTAAAGCCTCACCAGGTATGTGGGAAAGGTCTGACTTGTTGATGTTTATGGAGTTGACGGGGTGCACGTGTCTCCTGGCTACTGTGTGACTGCGCAAAACAGGAAGTAGATGACCAACCAGGACATAGACCACATAGCAGAAAGTAGACATCAGAAGTTGCCACCAAGCAGGAAGTAGACGACAAAGCAAAAAACCAAGCAGAAAATGGACAACCGAGCAGGAATCAGACAACTAAAAAGGACGCAGACTACGACAAAAGAGGAAGCGGACGACTCAACAGAAAGCAAGACGACAAAACAGGAAGCGGACGACAAAACGGGAAGCGGACGACTAAACAGGCAGCGGACGACTAAACAGGCAGCGGCGACTAAAAAGGAAGCGGCGACTAAAAAGGAAGCGGACGACTAAACAGGAAGCGGACGACTAAACAGGAAGCGGACGACTAAACAGGAAGCGGACGACTAAACAGGAAGCGGACGACTAAACAGGAAGCGGACGACTAAACAGGAAGCAAGACGACAAAACAGGAAGCAGACGACAAAACAGGAAGCAGACGACAAAACATGAAGCAGACGACAAAACAGGAAGCAGACGACAAAACATGAAGCAAGACGACAAAACATGAAGCATAGGAGATGGACAAATGTACTCACAACTTTCCGTCACGGAAGGACCTAACCAGACACTGATCCTTCTTCACCAGCAGCTCATCGTTGCAGCTAGGAGACACCACCTGCACACATCACATGGTCATCTCTCTCTCTCACACACTCACACACACACACACACACACACACACACACACACACACACACACACACACACACAAACAAACAAACAAACAAACAAAACAAACACACACAGCTTGCTTTACCAGAGCCAGGTACCAGGACGCAGGCTCGCTCTCCGTCTTGATGCTGCAAACTTTCCCCAGCAGCTCGTCGTGCAGTCTCCTGCGGTCGTCCTCCTCGTCCTCGCTGGACGAAGACTGGTTCTCCTCGTCGGCCCTGAAGGACAGCCAGCAATCAGCGCCTTGCCCTGATCCTCCCACACACACGCTTCTCCTGCCCACACTCACGCCGCCTGCGAAGAGGAGCGCCGGCCGCTGCGGTTGGACTTCTTCCCGATGACCGGGGTGCCGAAGTGCTCCGGGTTGGTGAGCGGCAGCTGGTCCAAAGTCTGAGGAGAAGACGGCCAGGATGAAGGGGGGCCGGAAGGACCGGCGGCAAGCAGCGTCTCCCACTCACCTCGCTCTCGGCAAAGTGGCGCTCGCCCTTCAGACACAAAGATGTACGGCGCAGCGTCTTCTCGTCGCCGTCATCAAACACTGAAACACACCAGTTTGGTCAGTCACACACAAACACGCACACAAACGACAAAGTGAACTTACCAACAGTGTAGAGGCTGGCGTCAGTCAGTTTACCGATGACAGCCTCGCTACAAGAACCTTCATTAGTCTTCACCTCCACAATGGAGCCCACCTGCACCAAAATACACACACACGTGCTGAGCGGCGTGTCATCAGCGTAGCGGCAATCGTTGTCGTCATGGTGACACTTACCCTCAGTGGACCTTTGACCTGGTCGTCGTGGACCACCTGACTGGCGCCCTCACCTTTCAGAGTCACCTGAACGTAAAAGAGCAAGATAGGGAGGAGTCAAGACGTTCCGCTCCCGAACGCCGTACGCGTTGTTTGCTGACAAAGACTGCGCCTGGTCTACGTTTGCAGGAAGTAGACGACCAAACGGGAGGTAGACATCCAACCAGAGTAAGCTTGCGTTGCTGGTGTCTCACTTCAGTTTTGTGGAGTGGGGGTCCGTAACATAAAGCAGCAACATGCTAACGCCTGCACTTCAAAGCGCACCCACCAGACGTGGTGTCGAGACGCTTGCACCACAATCAGGCGGCGTGTGCGGACAGAGGTTAAAAGGTGGCGTGTGCGGACATCTCACCTTTACCTTCACCAGCCTCTTCACCGTCTTGATCTTGGCCTCGCAGAACGCTCCTCTGTACTTGGCGCTCACGTCCGTCCCCACGGTCAGGTAGGCAGGCTCGTCTGCTGCCTGTCTCACACACACACACACACACCTTGTGTTTAAAGGCCATTGAAGTCCAAGGAACTTGATGACGTCAGAGTAAACTCACCTTCATCTTTGTTGTTATTTGAGGGAGTCCAGCTCGAGAGCTTGTGGATCACTGCGACAATAAACAAAGTTGTCAAGTGGCGCTAAGCTAACACCAGTGCTCACCCTACCCGTCCTGCCGCGGACCACAAGTCCGCTAGCAGGGACCACTTGAGCAAGACGAGCCGGGGCTGTGCTTCCCGCGTCGCCGCGAGCTCCCAAGAATCACGTACGTCGCCATGTCAGCTCAAGCTAGCTCGGCTAACTTTAACGCGCTTCCCCCTGCCAACGACGCCCAGGCGGGGGGACGAACGGACGTACTCGTAGCGCCGCCGAACCCCCGGCAGAACTAGGTCCGGAGGATACGAGAAAGAAGTGCGGGGGTTCTCGGTCCGCTCCCCGGCTAAAGCTAGCTAGCATGCTAACATGCTACCCAGTTTGTTGACCGAATGGAGATTTGAAGCGTCTTGTTACCTAAGCCGAACAAGCCGTGTCAACAACGGCGGGACTGAGTTGACAGTTACCGGCGCCATTATCGGTGACATTGGACAAACGCGAAGAGATTGATTTCAATTTGGTGTTTTGACAAAGACAAGCCATTCAATTCACAGGCTGCGAGGCGGACATCTTCTCACGTCCACACGGCCTCGTGTGGAACTCAAGTGTCCTCGCTTTTGACGCTAGGATACTTTGGTCATGCCCCGGAGGACGAAGGGACATTTTTATACTCACATTCGACGACGCTTGCCTCTCGTTCGGGCTGCGAAGCGATACACGAACAACAAGCTGTTGAGTCCCGAGCTGTGTTTCCCGACATCCTATTGGCTGGAGGGGTTTCGCAAAGAAGTAATGTGATTGGCTGAGCCATCTCGCGATTGTTATTGGTCTTAACGTTCCAGGGTTTAGCATTGGTCGATACGAACGCGGCGCCAACAAGGGAAATGACGACTGGTGGGCGTCACTTCCTGATAAGAAGCGGCTTGCCAATGACTTTGTCTGCATTGGTGGGCTTTTCGGGAACGGGCGTCACTATTGGCTGAGCGGGCTTCCTTGTTGGAGTGAAGCCACGCCCCAATACGTATAGCGCTCCTTTTGGAGTGCGGTCCATAAAATACACGCTGTCACACTTCAACGCATTTAGTCTGTGACGTCACGCGGACACGTCATTCGCAACTTCTATTAAGCGCATATTAATACATGAATATAATCATATTAAGAAGATAATACCTGAATATAATCATATTAAGCACATAATACCTGAATATAATCATATTAAGAAGATAATACCTGAATATAATCATATTAAGATAATACCTGAATATAATCATATTAAGAACATAATACCTGAATACAATCATATTAAGAAGATAAGAATACCTGAATATAATCATATTAAGAACATAATACCTCAATATAATCATACTAATGACATAATAATACCTGAATATAATCATATTAAGGAAATAATACCTGAATATAATCATATTAAGAACATAATACCTGAATACAATCATATTAAGAACATAATACCTGCATATAATCATATTAAGATCATAATACCTGAGTATAATCATATTAACATAATAATACCTGAATATAATCATATTAAGAAAATACCTGAATATAATCATATTAAGAAGGTAATACCTGAATATAATCATATTAAAATAATACCTTAATATAATCATATTAAGAACTTAATACAAAACCCTTCAAAATACTTTTTTTTATGTGAACACAGATTAAAGTAATATAATCAAGAATGGATGTATATAGCCTATTACAAAACCAAAACCATTGAAGTTGGCACATTGTGTAAATTGTAAACAAAAACAGAATACAATGATTTTGAAATCCTTTTCAACCTATATTCAATTGAATAGACTGCAAAGACAAGATATTTAACGTTCGAACTGGAAAACTTTATTTTCAAATATTATCTTATTTGGAATTTGTTGCCTGCAACATGTTTCAAAAAAGCTGGCACAAGTGGCAAAAAAGCTCATGCTCATCAAACACATATTTGGAACATCCAACAGGTGAACAGGCTAATTGGGAACAGGTATAATATACCCATGATTGGGTATAAAAGAAGCTACCATGAAATGCTCAGTCATTCACAAACAAGGATGGGGCGAGGGTCACCCCTTTGTGAACAAATGCGTGAGCAAATTGTCCAACAGTTTAATAACATTTCTCAACCAGCTATTGCAAGGAATTTAGGGATTTCACCAAATAAGGTCCGTAATATCAAAAGGTTCAGAGAATCTGGAGAAATCACTGCACGTAAGCGATGATATTATGGACTTTCGATCCTTCAGGCGGTACTGCATCAAAAAGCGACATCAGTGTGTAAAGGATATCACCACGTGGGCTCAGGAACACTTCAGAAACCCACTGTCAGTAACTACAGTTGGTCACTTCATCTGTAAGTGTAAGTTAAAACTCTACTATGCAAAGCGAAAGCCATTTATCAACAATATCAACAACACCCAGAAACGCTGCTGGCTTAGCTGGGCCCGAGCTCATCTATGATGGACTGATGCAAAGTGGAAAAGCATTCTGTGGCCTAACGAGTCCACATTTTTAATTGTTTTTGGAAACCGTAGACTTTGTCTTCCGGACCAAAGACGAAAAGAACCATCCGGATTGTTATAGGCCCAAAGTTCAAAAGCCAGCATCTGTGATAGTATGGGGGTGTATTAGTGCCCAAGGCATGGGTAACTTACACATCTGTGAAGGCACCATTAATGCTGACAGGTACATACAGGTTTTGGAGCAAAATACTATGTTGCCATCCAAGCAACGTTATCATGGACGCCCCTGCATATTTCAGCAAGACAATGCCAAGCCACGTGTTACAACAGCGTGGCTTCATAGTAAAAGAGTGCGGGTACTTGACTGGCCTGTATGTAGTCCAGACCTGTCTCCCATTGAAAATGTGTGGCGCATTATGAAACGTCAAATACCACAACGGAGACCCGGACTGTTGAACAACTTAAGCTGTACATCAAGCAAGAATGGGAAAGAATTCCACTTAAAAAATTGATCACCTCAGTTCCCAAACGTTTACTGAGTGTTGTTAAAAGAAAAGGCCATGTAACACAGTGGTAAAAATGCCCCTGTGCCAACTTTTTTGCAATGTGTTGCTGCCATTAAATTCTAAGTTAATGATTTGCAAAAAAAAAAAAAGAAGTTTCTCAGTTCGAACATTAAATATCTTGTCTTTGCAGTCTATTCAATTGAATATAAGTTGAAAAGGATTTGCAAATCATTGTATTCTGTTTTTATTTACCATTAACACAACGTGCCAACTTTACTGGTTTTGGATTTTGTAATACCTGAACATAATCATATTAAGACAATAATACCTTAATATAATCATCTTAAGAACATAATACCTGAATATAATCATATTAAGAACATAATACCCGAATATAATCATATTAAGAAAATAATACCTGAATATAATCCTAATAAGAACATTATACTTTAATATAATCATCTTAAGAACATAATACCTGAATATAATCCTATTAAGAACATAATACCTTAATATAATCATCTTAAGAACATAATACCTGAATATAATCATATTAAGAACATAATACCTGAATATGGTCATACTGCTGATTTCTTTGCCATGTTAGATGCTTGTGAGGAAGCCCATATATGGTCCTTTAGCACCCTCCAATGATTAGCCACTGACTGGAGGCAAATACAGGGAACAACTTTTATTTTCAAAACAAAACACACAAAAAAAATGTTCACATGTTGTCTTCGTCCGAGTCGTCGTCCTCCTCCAGCGAGTCCTGAAAGACACGATGGAGCGTTAGGTGTGTGTGCATGTTTGTGTGTGCATGTGTATGTTTGTGTGTGCGTAGGTTTGTGTGTGTGTGTGTGTGTGTGTGTGTGCGTGTGTATGTGAACACCTTGGCGTATTTCTCCGCCTCTTCTCGGACGTCTTTGGGCACCAGCACGTGGCGTCCGTTTGTGACTGTCGGGACACAAGAGAGGGAGTGCTGGGTCACAACGGCGAACAGGGCAATCGACAGTGGGCGTGGTCAGGTTGGCGACCGTGGTGATTGGTTGTGGCAATGTTCTTACCTTCTCCCACCCAGCTGAGCTCCAACTCAAAAGCTTTGTCCTTCACCTCGTCGTGGACGATGTAGATTCTGCAAACACATGTTAGGATCATCACTCATGCTAACTTCTTTACATCACTTTTCTCTTTTTTGTGCTGTATGGCCAGTGTGTTAACTGTTAGCATTTCTGCTTGACTTCTCAACATTCACACAACATTTTTAATTGAATTGCATTTACTTCTCTATATATTCCTGGTTTAGCAGCCTGTAGCTACTTTTTATCAGCGTGCCACTTTTTTGGCTAATTGTGCTAATATTTTTGTGACTTGAGGCTATCTGGCTAGTGTGCGGTTAGCATTTCAGTTTGGCTTTTGCTCTTCAGTATTGACCCAAAATGTTTAGTAAAATGTTTTTTTCTAGTTCATTGATACTAATTTATAGATTTCTACTGGTCTTAAAAGTAACACTAGCAAAATGGCCCCTGCCTCCTTTGTCAGTCTGTGGCCCTCAGTGGAAAGAGTTGGGGCCCCCATTCTATATTGAGTTCAAAATGAAGCAAAGAAGTTTGATGAAAAAGGTGAGAAACACAAGTCTGAAATGCAGGATGGATTTTGGCACTGTATTAGTCAAATGGCCAAAGTTGGAATAGAGCAAGACTTGCTAGGACTCACATTTTGGCAACCTCTTTTACCAGCTCTCTGCACGTCATCTCCCGCATCTGCAACACACGCACACAATAGATGTAAGATCAAGGTAAAGGCAGCACACTTCCCCCCCCCCTTCACAATAACAGCGCTGTACACAACATCTGCTCTGACTGCGCTAACAAAATAAAGGTTTCAAGAAAGTACCCAACACAAGTAGGGCTGCCACTAAGGATTATTTCACCATTAGTGGGATAATAAAAGTTACATATTGCATGGCTGACATGTAGTTATTTTACATATGTGCTTCCCAACTGGCCATGTTTTTCAGAGTGGTGGTACGGACCCAATTCCACCCGCAAAAACACCAGTGACAATGTCACGAGTGTGGACACATTTTATAGTGGACATGTGTCCACAGGGTGGACTAATGGTTATAGCCCGTACTCAAATTAAAATATCCATTGACAATTATTTATAAAATACTGCATAGACTTCATGTATTGCACCAATAAATGTGAGCATTTCTCTACTTGACTAAATAGTTCATTACATTTAAAGAATCTAAATGATGGATTCTGATACTTGGCACCCTCTTAGAAGTATGTTGACTTCTTCCATTACATTAGAAGCATATTTTAGCTATTATTGTTTGTTTGAACCTACAAATCATGAATTTTGATACTTGATGCCATAATGGAAGTATACTTTTAACATGAAAAGATCTCTAAAAAAATACAGTATGCCAACTGTTCCCAGTACAACAGGCTAAAGCTAGCAGGCTAATTTAGCGTTTAGCTTCAATCGACGCCGGCCCACAGCTTCAGAGTACAGATAGGTGGCCCATCAAATTTTCTGCCAAACTTTGAGTTTTCATTGATTGTTGTTTTTAACTTTTAGTTTTAAATTATATTTCAAGTTGTGTTGGTACAATCATGTCTTCTAATTCATGAACAATCCTGGTTACAAAATCAATCCAAATCATTGGGATACTTTTTGCTTTAACCGTTCAGCCCTACATGACATCTCTCACACACACACACACACAAACATATACCGTATTTTCCGCACTATAAGGCGCACCTAAAAACCACAAATTTTCTCAAAAGCTGACAGTGCGCCTTATAACCCGGTGCGCTTTATATATGGATAAATATTAAGATTCATTTTCATAAAGTTTAGGTCTCGCAACTACGGTAAACAGCCGCCATCTTTTTTCCCCGTAGAAGAAGCGCGCGGTGCATGCTGGGATATGTGACGTTTCATTTCCATTTGTGTGTTTATGTAAAGACCCCAAAATGGCTCCTATTAAGTGTGTTGTCTGTCTAATTATAAATAATGCAGACGAGGCGTGTTAACTGAGTTCTCAACGTTTACTCACAGCGTGCTCATAACCACATTCTAACTCCCAGCATACAACAACGCTTCTCAGGGCTACCGCGCATGCTCGTAACTATCGTTGCATGCTGGGTAGTGTAGTTGTTATATTTGCTAGCTCATAACAGCACATTAAGAGACACGCTTACGCGCTTAATTCAATACTCGCCGTCATTCCGGGTGGATTGACAAAAGACCTCCAGCCGCTAGATATTGGTGTCAACAGGGCATTCGAAGCTAGACTGCTAACTGCGTGGGAACAATGGATGACAGAAGGCGAACACACCTTCACTAAGACGAGGAGGCAGCGCCAGACGACGCCAACATCTGCCAGTGGATCGTAAATTTGCCCAACTTTTCACTTCGGACACCGAAGACGAAGGATTTACGAATGAAGAATAACTTCAGAAAGTGAGCGCTATGTTTATTTTGTGTGTTGTGACATTAACGTTCGAGCAACATTATGTTGCTATTGCTCTGCACTATTTTGAATTTTACTATGTTTGTGATTGCACATTTGCGTACATTTTGGGAGTGAACAGAGTTGTTAGAACGCTGGTTTTTAATATATTATTAAAGTTTGACTGACCTATCTGACTGTTTTTTTGACATTCCCTTTAGCGCAGCGTAGGCGCGGCTTATAGTCCAGGGCGGCTTATTGGTGGACAAAGTTATGAAATATGCCATTCATTGAAGGTGCGGCTAATAATCCGGTGCGCCTTATAGTGCGGAAAATACGGTACATATAACACACACACACACACACACACACACACACACACACACACACACACACACACACATATACATACATATACATTATATATATATACATACATACATACATACATACATACATACACACACATTTTCTACCGCTTGTCCCTTTTTGGGGTCGCGGGGGGTGCTGGAGCCCATCTCAGCTGCATTTACATACATACATATGTACATACACATACATATACATATATTTAATATAAACACACACAGTCACCTGTAATTTCTCAATTTCTGTTTTGGCAGCTTGTTTGGCTTTTCCGATGGCACACCCCCAGTAGCCCTAAAGTGACACACACACACACACAAACACACACACGCAGCAGGTTAAAGATGAGGATGTTGGTGGTTGTGTAAGTTGACAGGTACACTTTGGTCAGACAGCCAAGAGAAAAGTTACATCAAATCACATCAGCACTCTAGCGAAACCTTCTCAGCATCATCATGCCATCGTGTGTGTGTGTGTGTTTAAGTGTGTGTGTCCAGGACTCACATAAGAGACGCCGGAAGGGTCAACCATGTAGAGCTGCGGGCCGTCGTCTTTGTCGTGGGAGCCCAGGATGAAGCTGTGGGCGACAACAGGTGTGACCAGGTGGCACCAAGTGTGACCAGGAGGGAACAGGTGTGACCAGGAAGCCTCACCTGCAGCCAAAGGGTCGCACGGCACTGTACAGGGTGTAGGCGTGCACGTACATGGCCACACGCTCCGACAGGTGCTGTGTGGCGACAGGAAGCAGCGTGAGCGGTGGGCGTTACCACTCTGCGACGGCTTACCTTGAGGGGAATGTCATGTCCGTAGTTGGACCTGAAGTTGGACGCCTCCTCCCGGGCCACTTCCGCCAACGAGCGTGCATCAGCCAGGAGACCCGCCACTGCCTGGGGGGGTGTCAGACAGTTACAAGCTTGTTGCTGTTCGACCCTCTCCTGTGTGTGGTTACCATGCCGACGTGTCTGTCGATGTTGAAGATGCGCTTGTTGGAGCCCTCCTCGTACAGTTTGGACAATACCAGCTTCTCCACACCAAACACCACACCGTCTTTACAGCGGATCCCGATGGCTGTACTGGACACACACACGGACACACACTTAAAGAGGGCATCAAAGCGGGGAGGAGTCGCAGCAACAACCAACCTGCTGTTTTCCACAGCCTTGATGGCGTACTCCACCTGGAAGACTCGGCCGTCAGGTGAGAAGGTGGACGCTGACAGGTCGTACTAGAAGACATGCCCACAAGAAGTTTACATCCTCCGTCTTCCACACATTCACTTTGCTAATGTCTTGGCTCTTATGCCAGGAATTCTAAGCTTAAAAAAAACACAGCAGCTTAATTGTACAGACGAAAGCTACTGACGGTGCGATATCAACATATATAATATCAACACATATATCGCAATTAACAAACAATATCAACATATATGTCGCAAGTAACAAACGATATCAACATATATATTGCAATTCTCAATGCTTCATCCCAAGTGCAGGACTAATAGACTAAAAAACTTCTTTGTCCCACACGCCAACAGACTGGAGGGGAGTGGGGAGTACTAGGATGACAGGGGATGCAAAACAATAATACTGAAATAAACTGCAACAAAAAACAGTGCAATTAACAGTGCAATAACAGTGCAATACATAGTTTCTCTTGTTATATTGTTACTGTTATATTTGTATTCTTATTGTTGCTTTTTATTTTTTATTCTTATTGTAATAGTTTCTATTTTATTTCCATTTATACCCCCATTATTTACTTTTTTTTTCTTTCCATCTCAATTCTGTACACTGCTGCTGGAATTTAAATTTTCCTGAGGGAACTCTCCTGAAGGAATCAATAAAGTGCTGTCTAATTAACAAACAATATCAACATATCGCAATTAACAAACAATGGTAAATGGTAAATGGGTCGTACTTGTACAGCGCTTTTCTACCTTTTTAAGGAACTCAAAGCGCTTTGACACTATTTTCCACATTCACCCATTCACACACTGATGGCAGGACAACATATATATCGCAATCAATATCAATCAATCAATCAATAAAACATGACCATCCATCCATCCATTTTCTACCGCTTATTCCCTTTGGGGTCGCGGGGGGCGCTGGAGCCTATCTCAGCTACAATCGGGCGCAAGGCGGGGTACACCCTGGACAAGTCGCCACCTCATCGCAGGGCCAACACAGATAGACAGACAACATTCACACTCACATTCACACACTAGGGCCAATTTAGTGTTGCCAATCAACCTATCCCCAGGTGCATGTCTTTGGAGGTGGGAGGAAGCCGGAGTACCCGGAGGGAACCCACGCAGTCACGGGAAGGACATGCAAACTCCACACATTAAATCCTTTTGGGTTGGGCAATAAAACAAAAACATATATATCGTAGTAAGACACGTTATGTCAATAAAACATTACAATTGTTTTTAAAAGCCGGGTGATAAAACGATATCAATATATTTATACCACAATAGACACGCACTATCAATAACACATTAGGGATGTCCCGATCCGATATTTGGATCGGATCGGCCGCCGATATTTGCCAAAAAATGCGTATCGGCAAGGCATGGGAAAATGCCGATCCAGATCCAGTTTTTTAAAAACTCCGGTCCGTGTTTTCCAACGCACCTATTTAAATAATACATTCCACTTCTCTGCTGCTCCCTAATTTCCGTTCCGCATTTTCCAGCACACCTTCAACACATCCACAGGTCTGTGGATTCTCACGCAGTTGCTTTTAGCTGCTGGCATTACACGACAGGCTCTTCCCACCCTTTCCTGTGTCTCCCTCTCACAGACAGAGAGCGCACCTTCTTACACACGTCACATACTGTCACGTCATACGTCACATACTGTCACGTCATACGTCACGTACGTATACGCCCTCCGCAAGCAGGTAGCAGTATGGCTAACGTTAGCTGTGATGCTAGCGCAGCAGTGCGAGCAACACTCCCACTAAGGTGCGCGCCTGTGCAATTACGCACGGCAAATCTATGCCACGCACAAAATCAAAATTAAAAAATAAGCGCATAACAATTTTCGACACACGGACACGACAGAGAAAACAGTTTACGTCATCATTGTTCAAATATTGTAACGTCTGTCGAGACGCTTATCTCCATTCGGTGCCACACGTCCACACCATCAAAATGCAGAGGCAAACATTTCCACATCAACACCGTATGAAAAAAAGTGATTTTTTTAGTTGTGATTTCCTTCTCTGCATGAAAGTTTAAAAGTAGCATATATTAATGCAGTATGAAGAAGAATGTTTTAATGTAGACACATAGAATCATCATACTGCTGTGATTATATGCATCAAGTTATTCATTCATTCAAGGCTAAGGCAAAATATCCACATATATATGGTGTATCGTGACATGGCCTTAAAATATCGCAATATTAAAAAAAGGCCATATCGCCCAGCCCTAGTTCAATGATGCCATTTCTGTTTGTCATGTATAATTTTGTCTATTTTGTGTTTATTCTTCAATAAACAGGTCAGTTTCTTGTTACCAACCATTGTGTATTATTCAAACTCCCCTAATTCAGCTGGCTAGTTGTTATCAAGAGTACTAAAACCCTTTTCAACATGATTCTGACAACTAAGTAGGCTAAATAACTTTAAACTTTAATACATGCTCGGATAGGCCAGTATCGGTATCGGTCAGTATCAGTATCGGATCGGAAGTGCAAAAACCTGGATCGGGACATCCCTATAACACATTATACATTTTTTAAGAAACCTTATAGGGCTGGGCGATAAAATGCTATCAAAAAATATCGTGGTAAGACACATAAGATAAAAAAAACAGTACATATTTTTTTAAAGCCTATAGAGCTGGGTGATAAAATAATATCAATATATTTATATCGCAATAGACACGTAATATCAGTAACACATTACAATTTTTAAAAAATCCTTATAGGGCTGGGCAATAAAACGATATCAATGTATATTGTGATGGCCTAGGGTTGTCCCGATACCAGTATTTTGTTATCAGCACAATGATATCGATTTAATTTAAAGGGGTACACAATGTATATCCCGACAGACACATAATCGATATCAATATATTTTTAAAAGCACGCTGGGCGGGGAGATAAAACGATATCAGTATTTTTCACAATAGACACAAATTCACTATCAACAAAAAATGCGTTCGATAAAACATTCAATCATTTTGTTCCCTTCTTGGTGGGAAGCAAGGTTGGTTGCATGAACAAAGGCAGGAAGTGATCGCTGATCAGTGGAAGTGACACGCTGACAGCCAATCAGATAACAGTATCAACTACCTATTTGGTTGTTTGGCAGTAGATTATGTCAATAGGACGAGAAGAGAAAGTCAAAATGAGTTCCGCAGAGAGCAAAGAAATTGTCAGTTTTTTTGTTCTTTTTTCAAAAGGACCGTAGTCAGACCAATGTGGTCTGGGAATGATGCAAGGCAAGAGCGCTAATACCACACCACCTTAGCCACGCTCACCCTTTAGAGCACAGCTGTAACTTCCGGCCTCTAAACCTGCAGAATAGTTCTTCTCAGTTTTCTCTATGTTAACATTTTCCCACTCTGCACTATTATCTTACACTTTATTGAACATTTCTTACATATTACTTATTTTTGCACCTTCCTTTTTAAGAGCGTGTTAAGTGTTAATGTCCATCCATCCATCAATCTTCTTCCGCTTATCCGAGGTCGGGTCGCGGGGGCAGCAGCCTAAGCAGGGAAGCCCAGACTTCCCTCTCCCCAGCCACTTCGTCCAGCTCCTCCCGGGGGATCCCGAGGCGTTCCCAGGCCAGCCGGGAGACATAGTCTTCCCAGCGTGTCCTGGGTCTTCCCCGTGGCCTCCTACCAGTCGGACGTGCCCTAAACACCTCCCGAGGGAGGCGTTCGGGTGGCATCCTGACCAGATGCCCGAACCACCTCATCTGGCTCCTCTCGATGTGGAGGAGCAGCGGCTTTACTTTGAGCTCCCCCCGGATGACAGAACTTCTCACCCTATCTCTAAGGGAGAGCCCTGCCACCCGGCGGAGGAAACTCATTTCGGCCGCTTGTACCCGTGATCTTGTCCTTTCGGTCATAACCCAAAGCTCATGACCATAGGTGAGGATGGGAACGTAGATCGACCGGTAAATTGAGAGCTTTGCCTTCCGGCTCAGCTCCTTCTTCACCACAACCACAACGGATCGATACAGCGTCCGCATTACTGAAGATGCCGCACCGATCCGCCTGTCGATCTCACGATCCACTCTTCCCTCACTCGTGAACAAGACTCCGAGGTACTTGAACTCCTCCACTTGGGGCAGGGTCTCCTCCCCAACCCGAAGATGGCATTCCACCCTTTGTGATTTTACTATTTCGTTTTCCATGCTTGTGTTGACATTTCCGTTCTGCCTTGATAGCTGAGAGATAATAATCACAGGACGGTTATATTTGAACTAAAATATATTTTCCACAGGTAATAAAAATATCAACAATATCGTGATAGTTTTCAGCCATATCGCCCAGCCCCGGTGTGAGTCCTGTTTTGCCTCCGACCTTGCTGAAACGTTTTTACCAGAATTACATAAAACAAAATAGATTGAAATAATACCTTTGTTCACTCAACTACATTAGGTTAAACACAACAAAGTAGCTTTCAGTTTCTGATTAGCATCAATGTGCTAGCCGGCCTCGCTGTGACTCAGCATGCTAGCTAGTTGGCTAGCTAGATGAATGGACGCCACTAACACATTTGAACGGACAATTTTCGAAGCGGTGAGACAAAAGCAGACTGTTCTGTCTAAAGTAGAGAGCCTGAACGAGACAAATACTCACCCCGGTCCCTATGGAACTCATTGTAACTAAAAGTGTGCGCGCAGCGTGAAAGCAACGCACGGAGAGCAGCAGCCGATCGCAAAACTGCTCAGCTCGTAGAGGTCACGTGGTCATTTCCGGTTACGCCTTCACAATAAAGGCTCATTACGCTTTGGAAATGCACAAACGAAAGAAATGTATTGAAATTTTCAGCAACAGATAATACAACGTTACCAACATTTCCTGCTTTCAATGACTTAGTAGTTTTAGGAATATTCACGATGATGTTCCTCCGTTGTGGTCAATGATGAGCAGCTAGAATCACTGCGCGAAGTAGGTGATTGATTGATTTAAACTTTTATTCGTAGATTGCAAAGGAAGAGAATACATTATATGAAACCGTACAGTTTACACAGTACAGTACATATTCCGTACAATTGACCACTAAATGGTAACACCCGAATAAGTTTTTCAACTTGTCGGGGTCCACGTTAATAGTTCATGGTAACTGAGCTCCACACGAGGATCTGGTGAGTCAGGTTAGGTAACGTTAGCCAACAACAGCTTGTCAATTGTATTATTTTGATTTGACTAGAACTGTAACTCCATCCATCTTCGTCCGCTTATCCGAGGTCGGGTCGCGGGGGCAGCAGCCTAAGCAGGGAAGCCCAGACGTTCCTCTCCCCAGCCACTTCGTCCAGCTCTTCCCGGGGGATCCCGAGGCGTTTCCAGGCCAGCCGGTAGACATAGTCTTCCCAATGTGTCCTGGGTCTTCCCCGTGGCCTCCTACTGGTTGGACGTGCCCTAAACACCTCCCGAGGGAGGCGTTCGGGTGGCATCCTGACCAGATGCCCGAACCAACTCATCTGGCTCCTCTCGATGTGGAAGAGCAGCGGCTTTACTTTGGCGGCTTTACTTTGAGCTCCTCCCGAATGACAGAGCTTCTCACCCTGTCTCTAAGGGAGAGCCCTGCCACCTGGCGGAGGAAACTCATTTCGGCCGCTTGTACCCGTGATCTTGTCCTTTCGGTCATAACCATAGGTGAGGATTGGCACGTAGATCGACCGGTAAATTGAGAGCTTTGCCTTCCGACTCAGCTCCTTCTTCACCACAACGGATCAATACAGCGTCCGCATTACTGAAGACGCCGCACCGATCCGCCTGTCGATCTCACGATCCACTCTTCCTTCACTCGTGAACTAGACTCCGAGGTACTTGAACTCCTCCACTTGGGGCAAGGTCTCCTCCCTAACCCGGAGATGGCACTCCACCCTTTTCCGGGCGAGTACCATGGACTCATAGATGGATATCACAAAGTTATTGGGGAATTTCCAGTGAGTATGAAACATAATGTTGGTTATGGTCTGCTGGTTCTGCTCAGGAGTCAGGACCTTTGCAACAATGATGATTTTGAGTAAGCTTGTGTGAGTTGATGGATACAGCCTATTGATGATGGCGCATCCAGCCATCCATTTTGTACCGTTTGTCCCTATCTCAGCCGCATTCAGGCGGAAGGCGGGGTACACCCTGGACAAGTCATCACCTCGTCGCAAGGCCAACACAGATAGACATCATTCACACAATAAGGCCAATTTTAGTATTGCCAATTAACCTATCCCCAGGTGCATGTTTTTGGAGGTGGGAGGAGGCCCGAATACTCAGCGGGAACCCACGCAGTGCTTTTCAAATGCTCTATCTTCGGGAAGAAAATGTTTTCCCCCTATCAAGTCGTGAGCCAAATTTTTAAATCCATCCATCCATTTCCTACCGCTTGTCCCTTTTTGGGGTCGCGTTGAAGTTTATTTCACAGAAAAAATTGCACAGTAGACTTGTCTTGTTAATCGGTTTGTCTTTGACTAAAATAATCTTGTCATCAGAAAAATGGCTACAGCTAAAGCATCTGGTTTTGTTCCCAGAAAAAAATAGTACAAATTCTGTATTTGTCACTGGAAACAAGGCTAAAAATATCGGGTTTTGTTGCCGCAATAAGATTTTTTTTAAATATATTTCCATGTCTGTCTTGACAAAGTGGAACAAAGTACTGGAAGAGGTTAGGGAGAGATGAAAGTTGATGAGTTAACTATGAATGACTAATGTCTGAATCATGTTTTTTTTTTTGCTTCCGAGTCATTTGATTTTGTATATTGATGGCAGAAATACAAAACCTCCCATGAGGAAAAACAAAAAACTATTTTAGGGGGAAAAAAACCTGTCAGTTTCTTATAGAATGCTTTTTGGTCAGGTGACTTTTTGTCACAAGGAAGGGTGCGATAACTTTGTAAAGAGAGCAGCTTTTGCTATTCTTATAATCCCATGTGAAAACTGAAGACCATGAAAAATGCAGATAGGAGACTTTGAACTATGTACATATTTGTAGGACGTTGATGGGCCTCAGAGAGATGACAACGTAGTTAGTGTAAACTACCTCTCTTGCAGATTTGACAAATGGTTCAAAAAGATTTATAGGGACGGCGTGGCGCAGTGGCCGTGCGCAACCCGAGGGTCCCTGGTTCAATCCCCACCTAGTACCAACCTCGTCATGTCCGTTGTGTCCTGAGCAAGACACTTCACCCTTGCTCCTGATGGGTGCTGGTTAGCGCCTTGCATGGCAGCTCCCTCCATCAGTGTGTGAATGTGTGTGTGAATGGGTAAATGTGGAAGTTGCATGTGTTGAGCTGCTGCCGCTTAAGGTTGGACGGCACTGTACAGAGCGCTTCTGCTCGTTAGTAATAAATTCTAATGTTGGATGTTCACTCCTTCACACAGATGAGTATAGAAAAATATTTTCAACGGCCGAAAAGGGCTCGACTTGGAGAGGAGGTAGGCCTACAGTCCGGACCACAGGTGCGACCTGTTCAGCAGCAGGAGGAGGAGGAGGAGGTTGACTGACTGTGGCAGGACACCTCTGCCTCTGTTTCACTTCATGTTGTGGCGCAGTGGAAGAATGGCCGTGCGCGACCCGAGGGTCCCTGGTTCAATCCCCACCTAGTACCAACCTCGTCATGTCCGTTGTGTCCTGAGCAAGACACTTCACCCTTGCTCCTGATGGGTGCTGGTTAGCGCCTTGCATGGCAGCTCCCTCCATCAGTGTGTGAATGTGTGTGTGAATGGGTAAATGTGGAAGTAGTGTCAAAGCGCTTTGAGTACCTTGAAGGTAGAAAAGCGCTATACAAGTACAACCCATTTATCATTTATTAATTTTTCTTTCTTTTTGCTTTTATCAGTACTCGTTTGGAAGTCAAGAGTAAAGTGCACAGGTAGGTCAATACATTACTGCAGTACATTTCAGGTGTTTAATCAAAGATCTAGAAAACAGTCTGATATGACTGAATATTTTAAAGAACTATTAATGTTTTTTTATGATAAGTGCTGAATATGTTTTTCTCTCTCATTAATTCTGTGTGCCCCAGTACAGTATTAAGTCTAGTGATGTCCATGGCAGAGACTGAGGCTCCTCCTAAAAAGACAGGAAGCAGAAGTGGCACAGGAAGTTGAGCGACACCAAAGAACCCGCTAAAGTAAGAGCACAGAAGACAAGATGAAGCAGATTGATCCCGATTAGACCGTGGGATGGGACAGCGCATGTACAGTCATGACGATGACAGACTTCCTGTTCCTTCCCGGTGGCGTTCTTGCGTCACGCGGTGCAGGGGCGTGATCGAGGAGGAGGCGTGGTTAAGTGTTCCCCTTCAGGACGCCCAGGCAGCTCTGCAGCTATGACATCGTGTCCTCCTCAGGGAGGGGCGGGGCGTACCTTGGCGTGTTTGAGCTCCAACTCTGCCAGCTCCACCAGGTTCTTCCTAAACGCCGCCACTCGCCTGGTCTTGAAGTCGATGAGCTCTGGAGAGAAACCCAGCAGGCTTAGCAGACAGGGACTACCGTGGCGGCGGCGGCGCTTACCTTGCTTAGCGGAGTCGGAGATCTTGTCGATCTTGTCGAACTTGTGACAGCACAGCTGCTGGCTGCTTTCCGCCTGCAGGACGTCTCGGTTCTTGGCGCGGGCTTTGTCCAGAGCCTTGTTGGCACTCTCGTAGTCCGGCAGCGCTCGACTCCAGCGGTAAAGCAAGTCCTGCGGGGGAGCGACACTGTCACGCCATTGAATGGTGTGCGCCCATCACGTTAAGACGTTGCCCCCGCCTTATGGCACCACCCCCTCCGGTACACATGCACACTTTGGTCAGACAGCCAAGAGAAAGGTTACATCACACGACATCAGCTCTTTAGCGAAACCTTCTCAGCATCATCACGCCATCGTGTTCCATTCTGTCCACAACTCACGCTCGCCATCTTTTGTTGGCCGTACAGGTCAAGGGCAGGCATCGAGGACCCGCATTAGTGACGCCAGAGGGGGGTTACATAGGGTAAACATGCCAGGCTAAAGGCAGCTACACAACAGCTAAGCACACAAGTTAGATGATAAATCATGAAGTGGAGTGGTCATTGTCCTTTCATAAAATTGAGCTCATGATGCGGACACGTTTATTACTCATACTTTCTGATAGACCTCGGAAACTTTGATCATGAACACAGCTACACACGTTATCATTTTGATGTTATTTCACATCATCATCCATAACCACAAACAATCACACCAACATTTTGCAGCACAAGTTTGAGGGCTGGATGACATCACCGGTCAAGTTCATTGGGGCCATACCCGATCAATATCCATATCGATCAATATCCATATCAGTATTGATATAGAGGACGTCACATGTACACAATCACACGTACAACTCATCCCATGTTAGCTATTGTTTGTTTGAACCTACCAATCATGAAGTTTGATACTTGATGCCATCTTGGAAGTATACTTTGAACATGAAAAGATCTCTAATAAAATACAGTATGCCAACTGTTCCCAGTATAACAAGTTAAAGCTTACAGGCTAATATTGCATTTAGCTTCAATCGACACCGGCCCACAGCTTCAGAGCACAGATAGGTGGCCCATCAAATTTTCTGCCAAACTTTTCTAGTATATTGATTGTTGTTTTTAACTTTTTGTTTTAAATTATATTTAAAGTTGTGTTGGTACCACAATGTCTTCTAATTAATGAACAATCCTGAATACAATATCAATTCAAATCATTGGGATTATTTTTGCCTTAACGTTCAGCCCTACATGACATCTCTCTCACACACAAATACATAAATGAAAATATATATACACACACATATATATATATATATATATTTAATATAAACACACACAGTCACCTGCAATTTTTGTCTTGGCAGCTGGTTTGGCTTTTCCGATGGCACACCCCCAGTAGCCCTAAAGTGAGAGTGAGAGAGAGAGAGAGAGAGAGAGAGAGAGAGAGAGAGAGAGAGAGAGAGAGAGAGAGAGAGAGAGAGAGAGACACACACACACGAGGTTAAAGATGAGGATGTTGGTGGTTGTGTACCGTATTTTCCGCACTATAAGGCGCACCTAAAAACCACACATTTTCTCAAAAGCTGACAGTGCGCCTTATAACCCGGTGCGCTTTATATATGGATAAATATTAAGATTCATTTTCATAAAGTTTAGGTCTCGCAACTACGGTAAACAGCCGCCATCTTTTTTCCCCGTAGAAGAAGCGCGCGGTGCATGCTGGGATATGTGACGTTTCATTTCCATTTGTGTGTTTATGTAAAGACCCCAAAATGGCTCCTATTAAGTGTGTTGTCTGTCTAATTATAAATAATGCAGACGAGGCGTGTTAACTGAGTTCTCAACGTTTACTCACAGCGTGCTCATAACCACATTCTAACTGCCAGCATACAACGCTTCTCAGGGCTACCGCGCATGCTCGTAACTATCGTTGCATGCTGGGTAGTGTAGTTGTTATATTTGCTAGCTCATAACAGCACATTAAGAGACACGCTTACGCGCTTAATTCAATACTCGCCGTCATTCCGGGTGGATTGACAAAAGACCTCCAGCCGCTAGATATTGGTGTCAACAGGGCATTCGAAGCTAGACTGCTAACTGCGTGGGAACAATGGATGACAGAAGGCGAACACACCTTCACTAAGACGAGGAGGCAGCGCCAGACGACGCCAACATCTGCCAGTGGATCGTAAATTTGCCCAACTTTTCACTTTGGACACCGAAGACGAAGGATTTACGAATGAAGAATAACTTCAGAAAGTGAGCGCTATGTTTATTTTGTGTGTTGTGACATTAACGTTCGAGCAACATTATGTTGCTATTGCTCTGCACTATTTTGAATTTTACTATGTTTGTGATTGCACATTTGCGTACATTTTGGGAGTGAACAGAGTTGTTAGAACGCTGGTTTTTAATATATTATTAAAGTTTGACTGACCTATCTGACTGTTTTTTTGACATTCCCTTTAGCGCAGCGTAGGCGCGGCTTATAGTCCGGGGCGGCTTATTGGTGGACAAAGTTATGAAATATGCCATTCATTGAAGGTGCGGCTAATAATCCGGTGCGCCTTATAGTGCGGAAAATACGGTAAGTTGACAGGTACACTTTGGTCAGACAGCCAAGAGAAAAGTTACATCAGATGAGATCAGCTCTCTAGCGAAACCTTCTCAGCATCATCATGCCATCGTGTGTGTGTGTCCAGGACTCACATTAGAGACGCCGGAGGTCGACCATGTAGAGCTGCGGGCCGTCGTCTTTGTCGTGGGAGCCCAGGATGAAGCTGTGGGCGACAACAGGTGTGACCAGGAGGGAACAGGTGTGACCAGGAGGGAACAGATGTGACCAGGAAGCCTCACCTGCAGCCAAAGGGTTGCACAGCACTGTACAGGGTGTAGGCGTGCACGTACATGGCCACACGCTCCGACAGGTGCTGTGTGGCGACAGGAAGCAGCGTGAGCGGTGGGCGTTACCACTCTGCGACGGCTTACCTTGAGGGGAATGTCGTGTCCGTAGTTGGACCTGAAGTTGGACGCCTCCTCCCGGGCCACTTCCGCCAACGAGCGCGCATCAGCCAGGAGACCCGTCACTGCCTGGGGGGTGTCAGACGGTTACAAGCTTGTTGCTGCTTCGCCCCCTCCTGTGTGTGGTTACCATGCCGACGTGTCTGTCGATGTTGAAGATGTGCTTGTTGGAGCCCTCCTCGTACAGTTTGGACAAGACCAGCTTCTCCACGCCAAACACCACACCGTCTTTACAGCGGATCCCGATGGCTGTACTGGACACACACAAACGATATCAACCAATATATCGCAATTAACAAACGATATCAACATCCATCCATCCATTTTCTACCGCTTGTCCCTTACGGGGTCACGGGGGGAGCTGGAGCCTATCTCAGCTGCATTCGGGCAGAAGGTGGTGTACACCAAGTCGCCACCTCATCAGAGGGCCGACACAGACAGACAGACAGCATTCACTCACACACTTTGGTCAGACAGCCAAGAGAAAGGTAACATCACACGACATCAGCTCTTAAGCGAAACCTTCTCAGCATCATCACGCCATCGTGTTCCATTCTGTCCACAACTCACGCCCGCCATCTTTTGTCGGTCGTACAGGTCAAGGGCAGCCGTCGAGGACTCGCATTAGTGACGCCAGAGGGGGGGTGGGGGGCGGGGGGCATCAGGAGGTGGCGCCATCTTACTTTGGCGTCTCCTATGCCAGTCCTCGACGCCTGCTCCCGACTCGACCGCCCTCGCAGGTGGTGGCGAGGCGCAGCCACACCCACCTTTGCAGCCTGCGACTCCCGCAGGTAATATTTCAACAAGTCGGCCAACTTCAGGTCCTCGTCGACCGCAACCCGCGCCTCGATTTCCTGCGGCGAGACACAGTGGTCAGCGGGGGCGCGGCGCAAGGCGCCAGTCACGTGAGAGCGCGGGGCCTACCCTGGTCTTCTCGAAAAGCTCGGACACCTTGAGGAAGAACCTGAAACGCCACAGAGGGACAGGTCAAAACCCTTGGCGACGCTCTTCTCACTTGCACAAGTCGCTGGAGTCCTGTGTGCCCAGCGCGTAGAGACACAACGCCATCCTGTTGATGTCGTCAGCGGCGTCTGAGTGAGGGGCAACACTATTGGCTGTCAGTCATCATGAGGACATGCGCCCTTTCCACATGCTTCAACACTTTCATTCCATTTGTTGTGTTGTGTCACATCAATCAACAGTCAGCGCACACCAATTTTTTCTATTTTACATAGGGTAAACATGCTAGGCTAAAGGCAGCTACACGACAGCTAAGCACACAAGTTAGATGAAACACCTCTCATGGTGAATCATGAAGTGGAGTGGTCATTGTCTTTTGGCTCACAACAATTCATGAAGTTGAGCTTATGATGCGGACACATTTGTTACTCATACTTTCTGATAGACTTCGGAAACTTTGATCATGAACACAGCTACACACGTTATCATTTTGATGTTATTTCACATCATCATCCATAACCACAAACAATCACACCAACATTTTGCAGCACAAGTTTGAGGGCTGGATGACATCACCGGTCAAGTTCATTGGGGCCATACCCGATCAATATCCATATCAGTATTGATATAGAGGACGTCACATGTACATGATCACACGTACAACTCATCCCATGTTAGCTATTGTTTTTTTGAACCTACCAATCATGAATTTTGATACTTGATGCCATCATAGAAGTATGCTAAATCATCCTATGTTAGCATGCTAACATTTTAGCTATTGTTTGCTTAAACCTGCAAATCTTGAATGTTAATACTGGATGCCATCTTAAAAGTATACTTTTGAACATGAAAGGATCTCTAAAAAAAGACATAAATGAAAATATATATACACATATATATATATATACACACACATGTATATATATATATACACACACATATATATATATACACACACATATATATATATACACACACATATATATATATATATATATATATATATATATATATATATATATATTTAATATAAACACAGTCACCTGCAATTTCTGTCTTGGCAGCTGGTTTGGCTTTTCCGATGGCACACCCCCAGTAGGCCTAAAGTGACAGAGAGAGAGACAGAGAGAGACAGAGACAGAGAGAGACAGAGACAGAGAGACACACGCACGCACCAGGTTAAAGATGAGGATGTTGGTGGTTGTGTAAGTTGACAGGTACACTTTGGTCAGACAGCCAAGAGAAAAGTTACATCAAATGACATCAGCTCTCTAGCGAAACCTTCTCAGCATCATCATGCCATCGTGTGTGTGTGTGTTTGAGTGTGTGTGTGTGTGTCCAGGACTCACATTAGAGACGCCGGAGGTCGACCATGTAGAGCTGCGGGCCGTCGTCTTTGTCGTGGGAGCCCAGGATGAAGCTGTGGGCGACAACAGGTGTGACCAGCTGGCAACAGGTGTGACCAGGAGGGAACAGATGTGACCAGGAAGCCTCACCTGCAGCCAAAGGGTTGCATGGCACTGTACAGGGTGTAGGCGTGCACGTACATGGCCACACGCTCCGACAGGTGCTGTGTGGCGACAGGAAGCAGCGTGAGCGGTGGGCGTTACCACTCTGCGACGGCTTACCTTGAGGGGAATGTCGTGTCCGTAGTTGGACCTGAAGTTGGACGCCTCCTCCCGGGCCACTTCCGCCAACGAGCGTGCATCAGCCAGGAGACCCGTCACTGCCTGGGGGGTGTCAGACTGTTACAAGCTTGTTGCTGCTTCGCCCCCTCCTGTGTGTGGTTACCATGCCGACGTGTCTGTCGATGTTGAAGATGTGCTTGTTGGAGCCCTCCTCGTACAGTTTGGACAAGACCAGCTTCTCCACGCCAAACACCACACCGTCTTTACAGCGGATCCCGATGGCTGTACTGGACACACACAAACGATATCAACATATATATCGCAATTAACAAACGATATCAACATCCATCCATCCATTTTCTACCGCTTGCACCTTACAGGGTCACGGGGGGAGCTGGAGCCTATCTCAGCTGCATTCGGGCAGAAGGTGGTGTACACCAAGTCGCCACCTCATCAGAGGGCCGACACAGACAGACAAGACAGCATTCACTCACACACTTTGGTCAGACAGCCAAGAGAAAGGTAACATCACACGACATCAGCTCTTAAGCGAAACCTTCTCAGCATCATCACGCCATCGTGTTCCATTCTGTCCACAACTCACGCCCGCCATCTTTTGTCGGTCGTACAGGTCAAGGGCAGCCGTCGAGGACTCGCATTAGTGACGCCAGAGGGGGGGTGGGGGGCGGGGGGCATCAGGCGGTGGCGCCATCTTACTTTGGCGTCTCCTATGCCAGTCCTCGACGCCTGCTCCCGACTCGACCGCCCTCGCAGGTGGTGGCGAGGCGCAGCCACACCCACCTTTGCGGCCTGCGACTCCCGCAGGTAATATTTCAACAAGTCGGCCAACTTCAGGTCCTCGTCGACCGCAACCCGCGCCTCGATTTCCTGCGGCGAGACACAGTGGTCAGCGGGGGCGCGGCGCAAGGCGCCAGTCACGTGAGAGCGCGGGGCCTACCCTGGTCTTCTCGAAAAGCTCGGACACCTTGAGGAAGAACCTGAAACGCCACAGAGGGACAGGTCAAAACCCTTGGCGACGCTCTTCTCACTTGCACAAGTCGCTGGAGTCCTGCGTGCCCAGCGCGTAGAGACACAACGCCATCCTGTTGATGTCGTCAGCGGCATCTGAGTGAGGGGCAACACTATTGGCTGTCAGTCATCATGAGGACATGCGCCCTTTCCACACGCTTCAACACTTTCATTCCATTTGTTGTGTTGTGTCACATCAATCAAGAGTCAGCGCACACCATTTCTTCTATTTTACATAGGGTAAACATGCTAGGCTAAAGGCAGCTACACGACAGCTAAGCACACAAGTTAGATGAAACACCTCTCATGGTGAATCATGAAGTGGAGTGGTCATTGTCTTTTGGCTCACAACAATTCATGAAGTTGAGCTTATGATGCGGACACATTTGTTACTCATACTTTCTGATAGACTTCGGAAACTTTGATCATGAACACAGCTACACACGTTATCATTTTGATGTTATTTCACATCATCATCCATAACCACAAACAATCACACCAACATTTTGCAGCACAAGTTTGAGGGCTGGATGACATCACCGGTCAAGTTCATTGGGGCCATACCCGATCAATATCCATATCAGTATTGATAGAGAGGACGTCACATGTACATGATCACACGTACAACTCATCCCATGTTAGCTATTGTTTTTTTGAACCTACCAATCATGATTTTTGATACTTGATGCCATCATAGAAGTATGCTAAATCATCCTATGTTAGCATGCTAACATTTTAGCTATTGCTTGCTTAAACCTGCAAATCTTGAATGTTAATACTGGATGCCATCTTAAAAGTATACTTTTGAACATGAAAGGATCTCTAAAAAAATACAGTATGCCAACTGTTCCCAGGATAACAAGTTAAAGCTTGCAGGCTAATTTAGCGTTTAGCTTCAATCGACGCCAGCCCACAGCTTCATAGCACAGATAGGTGGCCCATCAAATTTTCTGCCAAACTTTTCTAGTTTTCATTGATTGTTATTTTTAATGATATTTCAAGTTATGTTGGTACAATCATGTCTTCTAATTCATGAATAATCCTGATTACAAAATCAATCCAAATCATTGGGATTATTTTTGCTTTAACCGTTCAGCCCTACATGACATCTCTCACACACACACAAATACATATACATAAATAAAAATATATATACACACATATATATATTTAATATAAACACACACAGTCACCTGCAATTTCTCAATTTCTGTTTTGGCAGCTTGTTTGGCTTTTCTGATGGCACACCCCCAGTAGCCCTAAAGTGACACACACACACACACACACACACACACGCACGCACACGCAGCAGGTTAAAGATGAGGATGTTGGTGGTTGTGTAAGTTGACAGGTACACTTTGGTCAGACAGCCAAGAGAAAAGTTACATCAAATGACATCAGCTCTCTAGCGAAACCTTCTCAGCATCATCATGCCATCGTGTGTGTGTGTGTTTGAGTGTGTGTGTGTGTGTCCAGGACTCACATTAGAGACGCCGGAGGTCGACCATGTAGAGCTGCGGGCCGTCGTCTTTGTCGTGGGAGCCCAGGATGAAGCTGTGGGCGACAACAGGTGTGACCAGCTGGCAACAGGTGTGACCAGGAGGGAACAGATGTGACCAGGAAGCCTCACCTGCAGCCAAAGGGTCGCACGGCACTGTACAGGGTGTAGGCGTGCACGTACATGGCCACACGCTCCGACAGGTGCTGTGTGGCGACAGGAAGCAGCGTGAGCGGTGGGCGTTACCACTCTGCGACGGCTTACCTTGAGGGGAATGTCATGTCCGTAGTTGGACCTGAAGTTGGACGCCTCCTCCCGGGCCACTTCCGCCAACGAGCGCGCATCAGCCAGGAGACCCGTCACTGCCTGGGGGGTGTCAGACGGTTACAAGCTTGTTGCTGCTTCGCCCCCTCCTGTGTGTGGTTACCATGCCGACGTGTCTGTCGATGTTGAAGATGTGCTTGTTGGAGCCCTCCTCGTACAGTTTGGACAAGACCAGCTTCTCCACGCCAAACACCACACCGTCTTTACAGCGGATCCCGATGGCTGTACTGGACACACACAAACGATATCAACATATATATCGCAATTAACAAACGATATCAACATCCATCCATCCATTTTCTACCGCTTGCCCCTTACAGGGTCACGGGGGGAGCTGGAGCCTATCTCAGCTGCATTCGGGCAGAAGGTGGTGTACACCAAGTCGCCACCTCATCAGAGGGCCGACACAGACAGACAGACAGCATTCACTCACACACTTTGGTCAGACAGCCAAGAGAAAGGTAACATCACACGACATCAGCTCTTAAGCGAAACCTTCTCAGCATCATCACGCCATCGTGTTCCATTCTGTCCACAACTCACGCCCGCCATCTTTTGTCGGTCGTACAGGTCAAGGGCAGCCGTCGAGGACTCGCATTAGTGACGACAGAGGGGGGGTTGGGGGGGCGGGGGGCATCAGGCGGTGGCGCCATCTTACTTTGGCGTCTCCTATGCCAGTCCTTGACGCCTGCTCCCGACTCGACCGCCCTCGCAGGTGGTGGCGAGGCGCAGCCACACCCACCTTTGCGGCCTGCGACTCCCGCAGGTAATATTTCAACAAGTCGGCCAACTTCAGGTCCTCGTCGACCGCAACCCGCGCCTCGATTTCCTGCGGCGAGACACAGTGGTCAGCGGGGGCGCGGCGCAAGGCGCCAGTCACGTGAGAGCGCGGGGCCTACCCTGGTCTTCTCGAAAAGCTCGGACACCTTGAGGAAGAACCTGAAACGCCACAGAGGGACAGGTCAAAACCCTTGGCGACGCTCTTCTCACTTGCACAAGTCGCTGGAGTCCTGCGTGCCCAGCGCGTAGAGACACAACGCCATCCTGTTGATGTAGTCAGCGGCATCTGAGTGAGGGGCAACACTATTGGCTGTCAGTCATCATGAGGACATGCGCCCTTTCCACATGCTTCAACACTTTCATTCCATTTGTTGTGTTGTGTCACATCAATCAAGAGTCAGCGCACACCATTTCTTCTATTTTACATAGGGTAAACATGCTAGGCTAAAGGCAGCTACACGACAGCTAAGCACACAAGTTAGATGAAACACCTCTCATGGTGAATCATGAAGTGGAGTGGTCATTGTCTTTTGGCTCACAACAATTCATGAAGTTGAGCTTATGATGCGGACACATTTGTTACTCATACTTTCTGATAGACTTCGGAAACTTTGATCATGAACACAGCTACACACGTTATCATTTTGATGTTATTTCACATCATCATCCATAACCACAAACAATCACACCAACATTTTGCAGCACAAGTTTGAGGGCTGGATGACATCACCGGTCAAGTTCATTGGGGCCATACCCGATCAATATCCATATCAGTATTGATAGAGAGGACGTCACATGTACATGATCACACGTACAACTCATCCCATGTTAGCTATTGTTTTTTTGAACCTACCAATCATGATTTTTGATACTTGATGCCATCATAGAAGTATGCTAAATCATCCTATGTTAGCATGCTAACATTTTAGCTATTGCTTGCTTAAACCTGCAAATCTTGAATGTTTGTACTGGATGCCATCTTAAAAGTATACTTTTGAACATGAAAGGATCTCTAAAAAAATACAGTATGCCAACTGCTTCGAAGCCGTCCGGAAGTCGTTTTCCATGGCCTCACCGAACTCCTCCCATGTCCGAGTTTTTGCCTCTGCGACCGCTGAAGCCGCACACCGCTTGGCCTGTCGGTACCCGTCCGCTGCCTCAGGAGTCCTATGAGCCAAAAGAACCCGATAGGACTCCTTCTTCAGCTTGACGGCATCCCTCACCGCCGGTGTCCACCAACGGGTTCTAGGATTACCGCCACGACAAGCACCAACTACCTTGCGGCCACAGCTCCAATCAGCCGCCTCGAAAATAGAGGCGCGGAACATGGTCCATTCGGACTCAATGTCCAGCACCTCCCTCGTGACATGTTCAAAGTTCTTCCGGAGGTGGGAATTGAAACTCTCTCTGACAGGAGACTCTGCCAGACGTTCCCAGCAAACCCTCACAATGCGTTTGGGCCTGCCAGGTCTGTCCGGCATCCTCCCCCACCATCGCAGCCAACTCACCACCAGGTGGTGATCGGTAGAAAACTCCGCCCCTCTCTTCACCCGAGTGTCCAAAACATGAGGCCGCAAATCCGATGACACAACTACAAAGTCGATCATGGAACTGCGGCCTAGGGTGTCCTGGTGCCAAGTGCACATATGGACACCCTTATGTTTGAACATGGTGTTCGTTATGGACAATCTGTGACGGGCACAAAAGTCCAATAACAAAACACCGCTCGGGTTCAGATCCGGGCAGCCATTCTTCCCAATCACGCCTCTCCAGGTTTCACTGTCGCTGCCAACATGAGCATTGTCACTAAGATGACATATCAAAACAACACTAAATTAAAGTGCACTTTTTGTACAGAACGCCACTACAATAGTTAAAAACAAATAAAGTGCACTTTTGTGCATGATGTCGCACAAGATATTTCAATAACTGTCAAATAAAAATTAGCTGCATATTAGGAAATCAAATAGTGTATGTCCTTCGTTCTGGGGTAGGTTCCTGCGGACGTTATCTCCTGTTGAATTTTTTTTTCATACGGTGTTGATCTGGAAATTGTTGCTTCGGCATTTTGTGGGTGTGGCACCGAACGGAGATGTTGACATGCAGAGTTTCAAGCACTCTTAGTCTTCATTCTCTAGCGGGTGACTTTTCAAATGATGCTACACATTAGCAGTGGTGCTACTTTTTGTAGCAACGCTTTTGCTGCATACTTGTTCACTATCTACCCGCTTGAAGCCAAACCACCGGCAGACGATGGACAACCTGCTGTTTTTCTTGGGAGTTAATTATTCCTTCATTTGTAAACTGATTCGCACCTTCTTTCTCTCGTATTACCACTTGCACCACAGCTAACGTTACCATGCCGTTACCGGTCTGCTCCGTGAGAGCGTATGCCGTTGAACGCGCGACAGTATGTGACGTATGTAAGAAGGTGCGCTTGTTTTATGTCTCTGTGCGAAGGAGAGACAAGAAAGACTGAGAAGAGCCTGTAGTGTAATGCCCGCAGCTAAAAACAGCTGCGTGAGAACGTATACTCAAATATCATGATATAGTCATTTTCTATATCGCAAAAAGACAAACCCGCTATTATCTTACACTTTTTTGAACATTTCTTACATACCGTATTTTCCGCACTATAAGGCGCACCGGATTATTAGCCGCACCTTCTATGAATTACATATTTCATAATTTTGTCCACCAATAAGCCGCCCCGGACTATAAGCCGCGCCTACGCTGCGCTAAAGTGAATGTCAAAAAAACGCTGCGCTAAAGTGAATGTCAAAAAAACAGTCAGATAGTTCAGTCAAACTTTAATAATATATTGAAAACCAGCGTTCTAACAACTCTGTCCCAAAATGTACGCAAATGTGCAATCACAAACATAGTAAAATTCAAAATGGTGTAGAGCAATAGTAACATAATGTTGCTCGAACGTTAATGTCACAACACACAAAATAAACATAGCGCTCACCTTCTGAAGTTATTCTTCATTCGTAAATCCTTCGAATTCTTCGTCTTCGGTGTCCGAATTGAAAAGTTGCGCAAGCGTGGTATCCAAAATGGCCGGTTCCGTCTCGTCGAAGTCATCGGGAGTCAGTGTCGCTGTTGTTCTGAGAATCCTGCCTTCCGGAAAGCTCGGACCACAGTTGTGACCGAAATATCTGCCCAGGCATTTACGATCCACTGGCAAATGTTGGCGTATGTCGTCCGGAGCTGTCTGCCCGTCTTAGTGAAGGTGTGTTCGCCTTCGGAGCTGTGTGAAAAAAGCCACCCGGCCTCTTCGCGTAAACTTCCCTTAACCACTCGCTCATCTTTTCTTCATCCATCCATCCCTTCGAGTTAGCTTTTATGATGACGCCGGCTGGAAAGGTCTCTTTTGGCAAGGTCTTCCTTTTGAATATCACCATGGGTGGAAGTTAGCATGGCAAGCTAGAACCACAGTGAAGGATGACTTCTCATTCCCTGTGGTGCGAATATTCACCGTACGTGCTCCCGTTCCACAGTGCAGTTCACAGGAATATCAGTTGCTGTGAAATACGGTAGTAATCCGTGTGCGGATGGAGAGATTGCGTCTTTTTATGAACCGGATCCTTGTCATTTGTAGGAGCCATTTTGTGGTCTTTACAGATGTAAACAGGAAATGAAACGTACGGTGATATCCGCGCGTTTTTTCTTCTTCTTCCGGGGGCGGGTGGTTGCTTAAAGCGCTTCCTGTTCTATGGGGGCGGGTGCTTTCCTTGGCGGTTGCTTGCGTAGAAGAAGAAGCGCTTCCTGTTCTACCGGGAAAAAAGATGGCGGCTGTTTACCGAAGTTGCGAGATCGAAACTTTATGAAAATTAATCGTAATAAAGCGCACCGGGTTATAAGGCGCACTGTTAGCTTTTGAGAAAATTTGTGGTTTTTAGGTGCGCCTTATAGTGCGGAAAATACGGTATTATTTATTTTTGCACCTTTATTTTAAGAGCTTGTTGTATTTGAAATAAAATATATTTTCCACAGGTTATAAAAATATCAACAATATCGTGATAGTTTTCAGCCATATCGCCCAGCCCGGGTGTGAGTCCTGTTTTCTTCCGACCGTGCTGAAACTTTCCACCAGAATGAAATAAATCAAATTAGATTGAAATAATACCTTTGTTCACTCAACTACATTAGGTTATACACAGTTAGGGATGTCCCGATCCAGGTTTTTGCACTTCCGATCTGATACCCATGTTTTTGCACTTCCGATCCGAAACCGATACGGACCTATCCGAGCATGTTTTCAAGTTTAAAGTTATTTAGCCTACCGGTACTTAGTTGTCAGAATCATGTTGAAAAGGGTTTTAGTACTCTTGATAACAACTAGCCAGCTGAATTAGGGGAGTTTGAATAATACACAATGGTTGGTAACAAGAAACAGACCTGTTTATTCAAGGATAAACACAAAATAGACAAAATTATACATGACAAACAGAAATGGCATCATTGAACTAGGGCTGGGCGATATGGCCTTTTTTTAATATTGCGATATTTTAAGGCCATATTGCGATACACGATATATATCTCAATATTTTGCCTTAGCCTTGAATGAACACTTGATGCATATAATCACAGCAGTATGATGATTCTATGTGTCTACATTAAAACATTATTCTTCATACTGCATTAATATATGCTACTTTTAAACTTTCATGCAGAGAAGGAAATCACAACTAAAAAAATCACTATTTTTTTCATACGGTGTTGATCAGAAATGTTTGCCTCGGCATTTTGATGGTGTGGACGTGTGGCACCGAATGGAGGTAAGCGTCGACAGACGTTACAATATTTGAACAATGATGACGAAAACTGTTTTCTCTGTCGTGTCCGTGTGTCGAAAATTTGTTATGCGCTTATTTTTTTTATTTGATTTTGTGCGTGGCATAGATTTGCCGTGCGCAGAGGACGCTTGAGCAGTGCGCAATTGCACAGGCGCGCATCTTAGAGGGAACGTTGCTCGCACGGCTGCGCTAGCATCACAGCTAACGTTAGCCATACTGCTATCTCTCTGCTCGGGGAGGGCGTATACGTATGTGACGTATGACGTGACAGTATGTGACGTGTGTAAGAAGGTGCGCTTGCTGTCCGTGAGAAGGAGACACAGGAAAGAGTGAGGAGAGCCTGTCGTGTAATTCCAGCAGCTAAAAGCAACTGCGTGAGAATCCACAGACCTGTGGATGTGTTGAAGATGTGCTGGAAAATGTGGAACGGAAATTAGGGTGCAGCAGAAAAGTGGAATGTATTATTTAAATCGGTGCGTTGGAAAACACGGACCTGGATCGGCATTTTCCCACGCCTTGCCGATACGCATTTGTTGGCAAATATCGACGGCCGATCCGATCCAAATATCGGATCGGGACATCCCTATACACAGTGTTGGGTTAGTTACTGAAAACCAGTAACTAGTTACAGTTACTAGTTACTTTATTTCAAAAGTAACTCAGTTACTAACACCAAAAAGTAATGTGTTACTGTGAAAAGTAACTATTTAGTTACTTCTTTTTTTTTAAAAGACTCCCATTAATGCCCTTTTAGCCGTTAATTCAGTACTGTTATTGCACTGGAGAATAATACAATCTGTTGATGAACTTGACATGCATTTGCATCACTGAACTCTGCTAAGCAATGTGGTCTACATACAACACACAAAGACAAAGATATTGTTTCAAAGGGACAATTTGTTTCAGGACAGAACAAATTGACAAAAGTATTTTAAATAGCTGCAACATAACATGCATAAGTAACAAACAGCATAATAACAACATAGCTGTAAACCCGGCTTCACCTAAGGAAGGCACACGTGACATACACAAAGCCTAACCAGGCAGATTTGAATTGTTGTTTTGGGCAGTAGACGGGATCTTTGATCCAAGACACAACTTACATTTAACTAAAATGTTCTTTTCTTTGTGCTCGACAAAAGAAAAGAAGCTAGAATATCTCATACTTGCCAACACTCCCGAATTTCAGTGCCTCTCCCCTCTGCCGATTTCCAGCCGGACTTAAGGCACGCCCCCTCCAGGTCCGTGCAGACCTGAGTGAGGACAGCCTGTCGTCACGTCCGCTTGGCCAAGCAAAAAGTAACCACTGAACACTTAGTTCTGTGGTTACTTTTTGGTTGGCCAACGGTTTACGTTGTATTGCGCACCCCCCTCCCCTTCCCACACCCAGACAGCGCGCCTCTTGTGACACAAGAACGTTCAGAAGACCGACACTGCAGCGCTGCAATAAAACACACTCAGATCTTCTGTTTCTAGCCGATACTACATACAAAATAACGCAGTAACGCATCATGTAGTAACGGTAACTGAGTTACTGAATATAAAAAAAATAACGCGTTAGATTACTAGTTACCACCGAAACTAACGGCGATACAGTAACGCGCTACTTTGTAACGCGTTAGTCCCAACACTGGTTATTAGAGATGCGCGGATAGGCAATTTATTTCATCCGCAACCGCGGCAGAAAGTCGTCAACCATCCGCCATCCACCCGATGTAACGTTTGATCAGAACTGCACCCGCCCGCCATCCGCCCGTTGTTATATATCTAATATTAATTTAAAAAAAAAAAAAGGGTGAAAACTACGCGAATTGCACCTTGTGCAGACAAGATTTTTCGATCGAACACGGAGGAATTAGCGATGTAAAAGACCACGTTGGGACAAAAAAACACAAGTCTAATGCCGTTGCTAGCGATACAAGTGGAAAACTTTCAACGTTTTTCGTCGCCCAAACAGATTCTTTGGATGTGATAAATGCCGAAGTTTTATTTACGGAGGCAATAATTGAGCATGGACTTCCAATCGCACTGGCTGATCACATGGGACAGTTAATAATGTAATGCAACCTTTAAAAATCATTACGCGGTGATCGCGATCCCAAAAATAAACTTTTCTTGCATGATAATGTCCAGAAAAATTCACTTTATATTACTATAGAGTCCTTTTAACGAATGAGTTTGATGGTTTATCACAAACCTTAAATGAAAGAAGTCCTTTATTCTCCTGCACCATGGCCTTGCTTCGTGTTTGGTGCGCCATCCTGTCGGCTGTATTTCACAGCACGACATACTGTTAAAAGTGTTTATACTATTTATACTTTCAATTACCGTAACAAATTGAAGTCTTGTGAAAGGTTGACAGGATAACTGGCATTAACTGTCAAAATAATTTCAAACTATTGAAGTTAGCTTACAGAATAAACATGTCAATCAACCCATATGATTTTTGCTGTAATATTTTTGTTTTGAAAAGTCACTGTGACTGATAGAAAAGTGATGGTTTTAGCAACATTTTAACCTGTCTGAATGCTAATAATCATTTTGCGTCGGGGGGCGAAGCCCTGAACCCTCCACCAGGACTTTGTCCTGGACCTACCGGGGCCTGCGGCCCTTGGACCCTGGCTACTAGGTTTTTCTGATTTAAAAGTTGGCTGGTATGGTGAGGTTATAAAGCTTTTGCCTGTTAAAGAAAGGAGACTGATCCAACGCAGCACAGACTTGCGTGTGCCACGCTGTCACGACCCAGACGCACACCAGTGCGCAATCATATGGGAGCCGCGCTGAGCGCACCTCCAAGCGCGTCTCGCTGCCGGCGACGGCCAGGTATGGGCCCACGCTCCAGCGCCATCCATTTTCAGGGCTAGTTGATTCGGCAGGTGGGTTGTTACACACTCCTTAGCGGGTTCCGACTTCCATGGCCACCGTCCTAGCTGCTGTCTATATCAACCAGGGTGAGCCCCACCCCTTTCGTGAGCGCACTGCGCGCGGAGTGACCCCTGTTACGCGCCCCCGGCAACAGGGGTGGCAAGGAGGTAAGCTGCGCGGAGTGACCCATGTTACGAGCCCCCGGCCACGGGGGTGGCGGGCAGGTAAGCTGCTTACCTGCTGCGCGTGACGCCGGCCGCGGCGAAAGCGGACGAGGCGGGGTGTCGGTGCGGTGGGCGCGGTAGTGACCCCGGACGTGCGTCGGGCCCTTCTCACGAATCGCCTCAGCTACGGCTCCCGGTGGGGCCCTCTCGGGGGAAGGGGCCTCGGTCCCGGACCCCGGCGAGGCGTCCCTTCTCCGCTCCGTAAAAGTGTCCATCTCTTTTTTTTTTTTTTTCTTCTATTGTGGCATATGCTGCAGGTGCCTGCTCGTTTTTCGTATGTGGGTAACAACATTTAATTATGTATATATAGTTTCGAATTGGTTTAACTGCCACCAGCAAAAAAAAAAAAAAAAAAAAAAAATCTAATTAATCCGCCCGACCCGACCCGCGAGCGGATAAAATCTTATTTTTTTAAATTTCATCCGCCCGATCCGCGGTTGTGTCCGCAAACCGCGCATCTCTACTGGTTATACACAACAAAGTAGCTTTCAGCTTCTGATTAGCATCAATGTGCTAGCCGGCCTCGCTGTGACTCCGCATGCTAGCGAGTTGGCCAGCTAGATGAATGGACGCTACTCAAACATTTGAACGGACAATTTTCGAAGAGGTGAGACAAAACCAGACCGTTGTGTCTAAAGTAGAGAGCCTGAAAAAGACAAATACTCACCCCGGTCCTATGGAGCTCATTTTAACTAAAAGTGTGCGCGCAGCGTGAAAGCAACGCACGAGGAGCAGCCGCCGATCGTAAATGCTCAGCTAGTAGAGTTCACGTGGTCATTTCCGGTTACACCTTCACAATAAATGATAAATGGGTTGTACTTGTATAGCGCTTTTCTACTTTCAAGGTACTCAAAGCGCTTTGACACTACTTCCACATTTACCCATTCACACACTGATGGAGGGAGCTGCCATGCAAGGCGCTAACCAGCACCCATCAGGAGCAAGGGTGAAGTGTCTTGCTCAGGACACAATGGACATGACGAGGTTGGTACTAGGTGGGGATTGAACCAGTGACCCTCGGGTTGCGCACGGCCACTCTTCCACTGCGCCACGCCGTCCCTATAAAGGCTCATTACGCGTCGGAAATACACAAACGAAATTAATTTATTGAATTTTTCAGCAACAGATAATACAACGTTACCAACATTTCCTGCTTTCAATGACGTATTGTTTTAGGAATATACATTCATAGTCAATCAGTAAATAACGTAGCAAAATCATGCCTGGAACAACATCATAAACCTGATAGTTTATATAAATGTAGATATAGATAACTACGGTGATTGCATGTTAAAAAAAAAAAGTCAGAGTTGTGTTTAATGTGAAAATACAACACGGAACTCCAATATGCTTGACTTCCGGAGTGAGCTCTCTGCCGCCACCTGCTGCTGTAGAGTGCTTCTACATGCAGTCTTCAGCGCCAAAAGTCGTTGTGCAACTTTGTAGTTGTCAACCAAATAGTGACGCAGACGTTTTGAAGGGAAAGTGTTTTATTGTGAAAAAAAACAAAAAACCGTTTGACTTTTTAATAAAAGTGGCTGCCATCTTGGCAGGGATGGAAGCTTTGGTCACATGAGTGAAACAATTCCGACATTAAGGCAGAGACTGAGGCTCCTCCCACAAAGACAAAGACCATCGTGGCCATTCTTTTCTGTGACAGTAATAAGAACAGGAAGCAGAAGTGGCACAGGAAGTTGAGCGACACCAAAGAACCTGCTAAAGTAAGAGCACAGAAGACAAGATGAAGCAGATTGATCCCGACTAGACCGTGGGACGGGACAGCGCGTGGTTAGTGATGACGATGATAGACTTCCTGTTCCTTCCTGGTGGCGTTATTTCGTCCCGCGGGGTAGGGGCGTGTCCGAGGAGGAGGCGTGGTTAAGTGTTCCCCTTCAGGACCCCCAGGCAGCTCTGCAGCAGCTGGAGGTTACCCTGCAGGCGCACAGAGCGACTATGACATCGTGTCCTCCTCCGGGAGGGGCGGGGCGTACCTTGGCGTGTTTGAGCTCCAACTCTGCCAGCTCCACCAGGTTCTTCCTGAACGCCGCCACTCGCCTGGTCTTGAAGTCAATGAGCTCTGGAGAGAAACTCAGCAGGCTTAGCAGACGGGGACTACCGTGGCGGCGGCGGCGCTTACCTTGCTTGGCGGAGTCGGAGATCTTGTCGAACTTGTGACAGCACAGCTGCTGGCTGCTCTCCGCCTGCAGGACGTCTCGGTTCTTGGCGCGGGCTTTGTCCAGAGCCTTGTTGGCGCTCTCGTAGTCCAGCAGCGCTCGACTCCTGCGGTAGAGCAAGTCCTGCGGGGGAGCAACACCGTCACGCCATCGAATGGTGTGCTCCCACCAAGTTAAGACGCTGCCCCCGCCTTATGGCACCACCCCCTTCCGGTACACATGCACACTTTGGACAGACAGCCAAGAGAAAGGTTACATCCATACTTGCCAACCCTCCCGAATTTCCCGGGAGACTCCCGAATTTCAGCGCCTCTCCCGAAAACCTCCCGGGAGAAATATTCTCCCGATTTCCAGCCATAGAAGGAGGGGGCGTGGGTAAAGGCACGTCCCCTCCAGCTCCATGCGGACCTGAGTGACGACAGCCTGTTTTCACGTCCGCTTTTCCACGATATAAACAGCGTGCCGGCCCAATCACGTTATAACATCTACGGCTTTTAGAGAGTGCACAACTACGCACACAACAAGGAGACAAAGCAGAAGAATGTGGAAGATACAGCCATGGCGACGCCGACGATGAGTAAGATGAAGAAATACGCTTGTAAGTTCCAAAACGAATGGAAACAAGAATTTCAGTTTATCCAGGACAGCTCGAAGGGGAAGGGTATGCTGCCTGTACATTTTATAGAACAGGCTTCTCCATTGAACACGGTGGCCGAACGGATATAGTCACTCATGAACGGTCAGTGGAGCACAAGGCGGCGGCAGCGCAGCACAGGTCAGCCCAGTATTATGGGCCACCTTGCTAAATGGAGACCCAATGGTGTAACATATGCCGAGACAAAGATGGCTGTGCTGATAGCTGGAAGCAACATCCCGTTCTCATTTGCGGATGTCTTCAACAAATCCATGAAGGATATGTTCCCGGATTCAGAGATCGCTCGCCAGTACTCAAATGGCAGAACAAAGGCTACTCAAATAGTGAAAGGTAAGTATTGTTTTGTTTTTTTAGTAAGCAGCAAGTACAGTACAGTTAGAAGAACAACTGTGTTTTCATTACTGTGTATTTGATAGGTATATATATATATATATATATATATATATATATATATATATATATATATATATATATATATATAGCTAGAATTCACTGAAAGTCAAGTATTTCATATACTGTATTTTCCGCACTATAAGGCGCACCTAAAAACCTCCAATTTTGTCAAAAGCTGACAGTGCGCCTTATAATCCGATGCGCCTTATATATGGACCAATATTGAGCCTCCAACAGGTAAAAGTTTCAATCAATCAATCAATCGCAACTACGGTAAGCAGCCGCCGACTTCATTTTCCCCCGTAGAAGAAGAAGCGCGCGGTGCATGCTGGGATATATGACTGCGCGAGGCGTGCCGTTTCATTTCCATTTGTTCGTTTACGTAAAGACCCCAAAATGGCTCCTATTAAGAGACACGCTTATGACGCAGAGTTTAAACTTAAGACGATCAGTCATGCAGTAGAACACGGGAATAGAGCAGCAGCAACACTGACTCCATTAATGACGACTTCGACGAGACGGAGCCGGGCATGTTGGATGCCGTATTCGCCCAACTGTTTAATTCGGACACTGAAGAAGAATAATTCGAGGGATTCGTGGATGAGGAATAACTTCATAAAGTGAGCTTTACATGTTTATTTTGTGTGTTGTGTTGCATGACATTAACGTTTGAGCAATGTTCAGTTATTGATATATTGTTATTGCTCTGCACTATTTTGAGTGTTACTATATTGTGATTGCACAAACGTTTCATTTACCGTAACTGTATCACTGTTTTTTACGTGTTTATTGAATCAGGGAAAAGTTCCCCTCCACTATGTGATATAAATGTTGCACTACATGTTATACCTTGCTGTTGTTAAAAGATAAACAAAACACCACGTCACTGACTTTACCTCGGGGAAAATAATAAAACAGCTGTTTATTCATTTTGGGAGTGAACAAAGTTGTCAGAACGCTGGTTTGTAATCTATTAATAAAGTTTGACTGACCTATCTGACTGTTTTGTTGACATTCCCTTTAGCGCAGCTCCATCTAATGGATGCATAACATAACCCCAGCCTCTACTGTAGCGTCTATTCTATGCGCCTTATAATGCGGCGCGCCTTGTATATGAACAAAGCCTTTCATTGAAGGTGAGCCTTATAATCCGGTGCGCCTTATAGTGCGGAAAATACGATGTGTGTGTATATATATATATATATATATATATATATATATATATATATATATATATATATATATATATATATATACACACACATATATATATATATATATATATACCGTATATGAAATACTTGACTTTTGGTGAATTCTAGCTGTAAATATACTCCTCCCCTCTTAACCCCCCCCATCTCCCGAATTCGGAGGTCTTAAGGTTGGCAAGTATGGTTACATCACACGACATCAGCTCTTTAGCGAAACCTTCTCAGCATCATCGCGCCATCGTGTTTCATTCTGTCCACAACTCACGCCCGCCATCTTTTGTCGGTCATACAGGTCAAGGGCAGGCGCAGAGGACTCGCATTAGTGATGCCAGAGGGGGGGAGGGCATCAGGCGGTGGCACCACCTTACACCAGCGTCTCCTATGCCAGTCCTCGACGCCTGCTCCCGACTCGACCGCCCTCGCAGGTGGTGTGGCGCCATCAGGTGGTGGCGAGGCGCGGCCACACCCACCTTTGCGGCTTGCGACTCCCGCAGGTAATATTTCAACAAGTCGGCCAACTTCAGGTCCTCGTCGGCCGCGACCCGCGCCTCGATTTTCTGCAGGGAGACACAGTGGTCAGCGGGGGCGCGGCGCAAGGCGCCAGTCACGTGAGAGCGCGGGGCCTACCCTGGTCTTCTCGAAGAGCTCAGACACCTTGAGGAAGAACCTGAAACGCCACAGAGGGACAGGTCAAGGCTGCGCTGGCGTGTCACAAAAACCCTCGGCGGCGCTCTTCTCACTTGCACAAGTCGCTGGAGTCCTGCGTGCCCAGCGCGTAGAGACACGACGCCATCCTGTTGATGTCGTCAGCGGCGTCTGAGTGAGGGGCAACACTATTGGCTGTCAGTCATCATGAGGACACGCCCCCTTCCCGCATGCTTCACCACTTTCATTCCATTTGTTGTGTTGTGTCACATCAATCAACAGTCAGCGCACACCATTTCTTCTATTTTACATAGGGTAAACATGCCAGGCTATAGGCAGCTACACGACAGCTAAGCACACAATAGTACACAAGCTAGATGAATCATGAAGTGGAGTGGTCATTGTCTTTTTGCTCACAACAATTCATGAAGTGGAACTCATGTATCGGACACGTTTGTTACTGATACTTTCTGATAGGCCTTGGAGACTTTGATCATGAACACAGCTACACCCATGTTATCATTTTGATGTTATTTCATATCATCATCCATAACCATAAACAATCACACCAACATTTTGCAGTTTGAGGGCTGGATGACATCACCGGTCAAGTTCATTGGGGCCATATCCGATCAATATCCATATCAATATTGATACGTACTCTATCGCAGTTTACTTGATCACACGTACACGGTCACACACGTACGTGATCACATGTAAGCGGTCACACACGTACACTGGTCACACATGTACATGATCATATGTCACACGATCATACGTTACACGTACACGATCACACGTACACGATCACACATACACGATCACACGTACGCGATCGATCACACGTACGCGGTCACACGTCACACGTCAGCGGTCCCACGTACACTGGTCACAGACATGTACATGATCATATGTCACACGATCATACGTTATACGTACGTGATCACACGTACGCGGTCACACACGTACACTGGTCACACACATGTACATGATCATATGTCACACGATCATACGTTACACGTACACGATCACGATCACAAATACATGATCACACGTACATGTACATATACATATACATATATAGCCCTTAATCACAAATGTTTCAAAGGGCTGCAGAAGCCACAACGGCATCCTCGACACAGATGCCACATAAATCTGATCAAATAAAACAGAAGTCATCATCATGGACCCACTAGCTGTGGAAGGATCACACGTACACGATCACACGTCATACGCCACGCGTACGATCACACATCACGCGGTCATACGTCAAACGTACGCGTTCACACGTCACGCGATCACACGTCACACGTACACGGTCACACACATGTACGTGATCACACGTACGCGGTCACACATGTACATGATCATATGTCACACGATCATACGTTACTCGTACACGATCACACGTCACACGTACGCGGTCACACGTACCTGATCACACGTACGCGATGCGGTCACACACATGTATGTGATCACACGTACGCGGTCACACACATGTACATGATCATATGTCACACGATCATACGTTACACGTACACGGTCATACGTACACGGTCATACGTCAAACGTACGCGGTCACATGTCACGCGGTCATACGTCAAACGTACGCGGTCACACGTCAGCGATCATGCGATCACACGTACGCGATCACACGCACACGATCACACGTCAGCGATTACGCGATCACACGCACGCGATCACACAAACGCGATCACACGCCACACGCATGTGATCACACGTCACACGCCACACGTATGTGATCACACGCCACACGTACGCGATCATATGCCACACGTACGCGATCACACGTACACGGTCACACAAGTACGCGGTCACACACGTACACTGGTCACACACATGTAAATGATCATATGTCACACGATCATACGTTACACGTACACGATCACACGTCACGCGATCACACGTCAGCGATCATGCGATCACACGTACGCGATCACACGCACACGATCACACGTTAGCGATTACGCGATCACACGCCACACGTACGCACGCGATCAAACGTCACACGTACGCGATCACACTCCACACGTACACGATCACACGTCAGCGATTGCACGATCACACGCCACACGTACGCGATCACACGCATGTGATCACACGCCACACGTACACGATCACATGTCACACGTCACGCGATCACACGTCAGCGATCATGCGATCACACGTACGCGATCACACGCACACGATCACACGTCAGCGATTACGCGATCACACGCACGCGATCACACGCCACACGCATGTGATCACACGTCACACGCCACACGTATGTGATCACACGCCACACGTACGCGATCATATGCCACACGTACACGGTCACACAAGTACGCGGTCACACACGTACACTGGTCACACACATGTAAATGATCATATGTCACACGATCATACGTTACACGTACACGATCACACGTCACGCGATAACACGTCAGCGATCATGCGATCACACGCCACACGTACGCGATCACACGCACACGATCACACGTTAGCGATTACGCGATCACACGCTACACGTACGCGATCACACGCACGCGATCAAACGTCACACGTACGTGATCACACTCCACACGCACACGATCACACGTCAGCGATTGCACGATCACACGCCACACGTACGCGATCACACGCCACACGTATGTGATCACACGTCACACGCATGTGATCACACGCCACACGTACACGATCACATGCCACACGTACGCGATCACACGCCACACGTATGTGATCACACGTCACACGCATGTGATTACACGCCACACGTACACGATCACATGCCACACGTACGCGATCACACGCCACACATACGCGATTACACGCACACAATCACACGCACGCGATCACACACCACACGCCAGACATACACAATCACACTCACATGATCGCGCGCCACACGTACACGATCACATGCACACGATCGCACGCACACGTTCGCATGCCACACGTACACGATAGCACGCACACGATCACACGCCACACGTACACCACACGTAAACGATCGCACGCCACACGTACACGATCGCACATTAGCGATTAGGCGATCACACGCCACACGTACGCGCACACACGCACACGATCAAACGTCACACGTCAGCGTTCACACGTCACACGTCCGCGATCACAGATTAGCGATTACGCGATCACACGCCACACGTACGCGCACACACGCACACGATCAAACGTCACACGTCAGCGTTCACACGCACGCGATCAAATGTCACACGTCAGCGTTCACACGCACGCGATCAAACGTCACACGTCAGCGTTCACACGCTACACGTATGCGATCACACGCCACACGTACGCGATCACACGCCACACGTACGCGATCACACGCACACGATCACACGCCACATGTACGCGATCACACGCCACACATACACGATCACACGCACGCGATCACACATACACGATCACACGCACGCGATCACACGCCACACGATCACACGCACGCGATCACACGCCACACGTACACGATCACACGCACGCGATCACACGCCACACGTACACGCTCACACGCACACGATCACACGCCACACGTACACGCTCACACGCACACGATCACATGCACACGATCGCGCGCCACACGTACACGATCGCGCGCCACACGCACACGATCGCACGCGATCAGACGCACACGATCAGACGCACACGATCACACGCCACACGATCACACGCCACACGCACACGATCGCACGCACACGCCCACGATCGCATGCACACGATCGCACGCCACACGATCGCACGCCACACGATCGCACGCCACTCGATCGCACGCCACACGATCGCACGCCACACGATCGCACGCCACACGATCGCACGCCACGATCGCACGCCACACGCACACGATCGCACGCCACACGCACACGATCGCACGCCACACGATCGCACGCCACACGTACACGATCGCACGCCACACGTACACGATCGCACGCCACACGTACACGATCGCACGCCACACGTACACGATCGCACGCCACACGTACACGATCGCACGCCACACGTACACGATCGCACGCCAAATGATCACACACACGCAGGTGAAACTTACTCTTGTGCGAGCGAATCATTCTGTCAGATTTGGCGGAGGCGTCTTTGACTCGGTTGTGATATTCCAGCAGGAACGTCTTCTCGTGCTCGAAGAAGTCGTCCACGTCCTGAGGACACACACACACACGTCACACACACACACACTCACGCATGCGAGTGACCCCGCCCCCTTCAGCATGTCACCTTGACGCCCGCCACCAAGACTCCATCGGCAGACTTGACCACGTTCTTGAAGAAGTCCTCCAGCTTCTCCTTCTTGTTCTTGCCTCGCACACTCAGCTGCAAGAACACAAGACACACGTGAGTGACATTTGACAAGACAGGCACACGTGAGCGACGTTTGACAAGACAGGCACACGTGAGCGACGTTTGACAAGACAGGCACACGTGAGCGACGTTTGACAAGACAGGCTCACGTGAGCGACGTTTGACAAGACAGGCTCACGTGAGCGACGTTTGACAAGACAGGCACACGTGAGCGACGTTTGACAAGACAGGCACACGTGAGCGACGTTTGACGAAACAGACACACGTGAGCGACGTTTGACAAGACGGACACGTGAGCGACGTTTGACAAGACAGACACACGTGAGCGACGTTTGACAAAACGGACACACGTGAACAACGTTTGACAAGACAGGCACACGTGAGCGACGTTTGACAAGACAGGCTCACGTGAGCGACGTTTGACAAGACAGGCACACGTGAGCGACGTTTGACAAGACAGACACATGTGAGCAACGTTTGACGAAACAGACACACGTAAGCGACGTTTGACAAGACAGAAACACGTGAGCGACGTCTGACAAGACAGACACGTGAACGACAAAACAGACACACGTGAGTGACGTTTGACAAGACAGGCACACGTGACCGACAAGATAGACACGTGAGCGACGTTTGACAAGACGGACACGTGAGCGACGTTTGACAAGACAGGCACACGTGAGCGACGTTTGACAAGACAGGCACACGTGAGCGACGTTTGACAAGACAGGCACACGTGAGCGACGTTTGACAAGACAGGCTCACGTGAGCGACGTTTGACAAGACAGGCACACGTGAGCGACGTTTGACAAGACAGACACATGTGAGCAACGTTTGACGAAACAGACACACGTAAGCGACGTTTGACAAGACAGAAACACGTGAGCGACGTCTGACAAGACAGACACGTGAACGACAAAACAGACACACGTGAGTGACGTTTGACAAGACAGGCACACGTGACCGACAAGATAGACACGTGAGCGACGTTTGACAAGACAGGCACACGCGAGCGACGTTTGACAAGACAGACACACGTGAGCAACGTTTGACAAGACAGGCACACGTGAGCGACGTATGACAAGACAGGCACACGTGAGCGACGTTTGACAAGACAGGCACACGTGAGCGACGTTTGACAAGACAGGCACACGTGAGCGACGTTTGACAAGACAGGCACACGTGAGCGACGTTTGACAAGACAGACACACATGAGCAACGTTTGACAAGACAGACACACATGAGCAACATTTGACAAGACAGGCACACGTGAGCGACAAGATAGACACGTGAGCGACGTTTGACAAGACAGGCACATGTGAGCGACAAGATAGACACGTGAGCGACATTTGACAAGACAGGCACACGTGAGCGACAAGATAGACACGTGAGCGACGTTTGACAAGACAGGCACACGTGAGCGAAAAAACAGACACACGTGAGCGACGTTTGACAAGACAGGCACACGTGAGCGACGTTTGACAAGACAGGCACACGTGAGCGACGTTTGACAAGACAGGCTCACGTGAGCGACGTTTGACGAGACAGGCTCACGTGAGCGACTTTTGACAAGACAGACAAGTGAACGACAAAACAGACACACGTGAGTGACGTTTGACAAGACAGGCACACGTGAGCGACAAGATAGACACGTGACCGACGTTTGACAAGACAGGCACACGCGAGCGACGTTTGATAAGACAGGCACACGTGAGCGATGTTTGACAAGACAGGCACACGTGAGCGACGTATGACAAGACAGGCACACGTGAGCGACGTTTGATAAGACAGGCACACGTGAGCGACGTTTGACAAGACAGGCACACGTGAGCGACGTTTGACAAGACAGACACACGTGAGCAACGTTTGACAAGACAGACACACATGAGCAACGTTTGACAAGACAGGCACACGTGAGCGACAAGATAGACACGTGCGCGACGTTTGACAAGACAGGCACACGCGAGCGACGTTTGACAAGACAGACACACGTGAGCAACGTTTGACAAGACAGGCACACGTGAGCGACGTATGACAAGACAGGCACACGTGAGCGACGTTTGACAAGACAAGCACACATGAGCGACGTTTGACAAGACAGGCACACGTGAGCGACGTTTGACAAGACAGGCACACGTGAGCGACGTTTGACAAGACAGACACACATGAGCGGCGTTTGACAAGACAGGCACACGTGAGCGACAAGATAGACACGTGAGCGACGTTTGACAAGACAGGCACATGTGAGCGACAAGATAGACACGTGAGCGACATTTGACAAGACAGGCACACGTGAGCGACAAGATAGACACGTGAGCGACGTTTGACAAGACAGGCACACGTGAGCGAAAAAACAGACACACGTGAGCGACGTTTGACAAGACAGGCACACGTGAGCGACGTTTGACAAGACAGGCACACGTGAGCGACGTTTGACAAGACAGGCTCACGTGAGCGACGTTTGACAAGACAGGCTCACGTGAGCGACGTTTGACAAGACAGGCACACGTGAGCGACGTTTGACAAGACAGACACACGCGAGCGACGTTTGACAAGACAGGCACACGTGAGCGACGTTTGACAAGACAGGCACACGTGAGCGACGTATGACAAGACAGGCACACGTGAGCGACGTTTGACAAGACAGGCACACGTGAGCGACGTTTGACAAGACAGGCACACGTGAGCGACGTTTGACAAGACAGACACACGTGAGCTACGTTTGACAAGACAGACACACGTGAGCAACGTTTGACAAGACAGGCACACGTGAGCGACGTATGACAAGACAGGCACACGTGAGCGACGTTTGACAAGACAGGCACACGTGAGCGACGTTTGACAAGACAGGCACACGTGAGCGACGTTTGACAAGACAGGCACACGTGAGCGACGTTTGACAAGACAGACACACATGAGCAACGTTTGACAAGACAGACACACATGAGCAACATTTGACAAGACAGGCACACGTGAGCGACAAGATAGACACGTGAGCGACGTTTGACAAGACAGGCACATGTGAGCGACAAGATAGACACGTGAGCGACATTTGACAAGACAGGCACACGTGAGCGACAAGATAGACACGTGAGCGACGTTTGACAAGACAGGCACACGTGAGCGAAAAAACAGACACACGTGAGCGACGTTTGACAAGACAGGCACACGTGAGCGACGTTTGACAAGACAGGCACACGTGAGCGACGTTTGACAAGACAGGCTCACGTGAGCGACGTTTGACGAGACAGGCTCACGTGAGCGACTTTTGACAAGACAGACAAGTGAACGACAAAACAGACACACGTGAGTGACGTTTGACAAGACAGGCACACGTGAGCGACAAGATAGACACGTGACCGACGTTTGACAAGACAGGCACACGCGAGCGACGTTTGACAAGACAGGCACACGTGAGCGACAAGATAGACACGTGAGCGACGTTTGACAAGACAGGCACATGTGAGCGACAAGATAGACACGTGAGCGACATTTGACAAGACAGGCACACGTGAGCGACAAGATAGACACGTGAGCGACGTTTGACAAGACAGGCACACGTGAGCGAAAAAACAGACACACGTGAGCGACGTTTGACAAGACAGGCACACGTGAGCGACGTTTGACAAGACAGGCACACGTGAGCGACGTTTGACAAGACAGGCTCACGTGAGCGACGTTTGACAAGACAGGCTCACGTGAGCGACGTTTGACAAGACAGGCACACGTGAGCGACGTTTGACAAGACAGACACACGCGAGCGACGTTTGACAAGACAGGCACACGTGAGCGACGTTTGACAAGACAGGCACACGTGAGCGACGTATGACAAGACAGGCACACGTGAGCGACGTTTGACAAGACAGGCACACGTGAGCGACGTTTGACAAGACAGGCACACGTGAGCGACGTTTGACAAGACAGACACACGTGAGCTACGTTTGACAAGACAGACACACGTGAGCAACGTTTGACAAGACAGGCACACGTGAGCGACGTATGACAAGACAGGCACACGTGAGCGACGTTTGACAAGACAGGCACACGTGAGCGACGTTTGACAAGACAGGCACACGTGAGCGACGTTTGACAAGACAGGCACACGTGAGCGACGTTTGACAAGACAGACACACATGAGCAACGTTTGACAAGACAGACACACATGAGCAACATTTGACAAGACAGGCACACGTGAGCGACAAGATAGACACGTGAGCGACGTTTGACAAGACAGGCACATGTGAGCGACAAGATAGACACGTGAGCGACATTTGACAAGACAGGCACACGTGAGCGACAAGATAGACACACGTGAGCGAAAAAACAGACACACGTGAGCGACGTTTGACAAGACAGGCACACGTGAGCGACGTTTGACAAGACAGGCACACGTGAGCGACGTTTGACAAGACAGGCTCACGTGAGCGACGTTTGACGAGACAGGCTCACGTGAGCGACTTTTGACAAGACAGACAAGTGAACGACAAAACAGACACACGTGAGTGACGTTTGACAAGACAGGCACACGTGAGCGACAAGATAGACACGTGACCGACGTTTGACAAGACAGGCACACGCGAGCGACGTTTGATAAGACAGGCACACGTGAGCGACGTTTGACAAGACAGGCACACGTGAGCGACGTATGACAAGACAGGCACACGTGAGCGACGTTTGATAAGACAGGCACACGTGAGCGACGTTTGACAAGACAGGCACACGTGAGCGACGTTTGACAAGACAGACACACGTGAGCAACGTTTGACAAGACAGACACACATGAGCAACGTTTGACAAGACAGGCACACGTGAGCGACAAGATAGACACGTGCGCGACGTTTGACAAGACAGGCACACGCGAGCGACGTTTGACAAGACAGACACACGTGAGCAACGTTTGACAAGACAGGCACACGTGAGCGACGTATGACAAGACAGGCACACGTGAGCGACGTTTGACAAGACAAGCACACATGAGCGACGTTTGACAAGACAGGCACACGTGAGCGACGTTTGACAAGACAGGCACACGTGAGCGACGTTTGACAAGACAGACACACATGAGCGGCGTTTGACAAGACAGGCACACGTGAGCGACAAGATAGACACGTGAGCGACGTTTGACAAGACAGGCACATGTGAGCGACAAGATAGACACGTGAGCGACATTTGACAAGACAGGCACACGTGAGCGACAAGATAGACACGTGAGCGACGTTTGACAAGACAGGCACACGTGAGCGAAAAAACAGACACACGTGAGCGACGTTTGACAAGACAGGCACACGTGAGCGACGTTTGACAAGACAGGCACACGTGAGCGACGTTTGACAAGACAGGCTCACGTGAGCGACGTTTGACAAGACAGGCTCACGTGAGCGACGTTTGACAAGACAGGCACACGTGAGCGACGTTTGACAAGACAGACACACGCGAGCGACGTTTGACAAGACAGGCACACGTGAGCGACGTTTGACAAGACAGGCACACGTGAGCGACGTATGACAAGACAGGCACACGTGAGCGACGTTTGACAAGACAGGCACACGTGAGCGACGTTTGACAAGACAGGCACACGTGAGCGACGTTTGACAAGACAGACACACGTGAGCTACGTTTGACAAGACAGACACACGTGAGCAACGTTTGACAAGACAGGCACACGTGAGCGACGTATGACAAGACAGGCACACGTGAGCGACGTTTGACAAGACAGGCACACGTGAGCGACGTTTGACAAGACAGGCACACGTGAGCGACGTTTGACAAGACAGGCACACGTGAGCGACGTTTGACAAGACAGACACACATGAGCAACGTTTGACAAGACAGACACACATGAGCAACATTTGACAAGACAGGCACACGTGAGCGACAAGATAGACACGTGAGCGACGTTTGACAAGACAGGCACATGTGAGCGACAAGATAGACACGTGAGCGACATTTGACAAGACAGGCACACGTGAGCGACAAGATAGACACGTGAGCGACGTTTGACAAGACAGGCACACGTGAGCGAAAAAACAGACACACGTGAGCGACGTTTGACAAGACAGGCACACGTGAGCGACGTTTGACAAGACAGGCACACGTGAGCGACGTTTGACAAGACAGGCTCACGTGAGCGACGTTTGACGACACAGGCTCACGTGAGCGACTTTTGACAAGACAGACAAGTGAACGACAAAACAGACACACGTGAGTGACGTTTGACAAGACAGGCACACGTGAGCGACAAGATAGACACGTGACCGACGTTTGACAAGACAGGCACACGCGAGCGACGTTTGACAAGACAGGCACACGTGAGCGACAAGATAGACACGTGAGCGACGTTTGACAAGACAGGCACATGTGAGCGACAAGATAGACACGTGAGCGACATTTGACAAGACAGGCACACGTGAGCGACAAGATAGACACGTGAGCGACGTTTGACAAGACAGGCACACGTGAGCGAAAAAACAGACACACGTGAGCGACGTTTGACAAGACAGGCACACGTGAGCGACGTTTGACAAGACAGGCACACGTGAGCGACGTTTGACAAGACAGGCTCACGTGAGCGACGTTTGACAAGACAGGCTCACGTGAGCGACGTTTGACAAGACAGGCACACGTGAGCGACGTTTGACAAGACAGACACACGCGAGCGACGTTTGACAAGACAGGCACACGTGAGCGACGTTTGACAAGACAGGCACACGTGAGCGACGTATGACAAGACAGGCACACGTGAGCGACGTTTGACAAGACAGGCACACGTGAGCGACGTTTGACAAGACAGGCACACGTGAGCGACGTTTGACAAGACAGACACACGTGAGCTACGTTTGACAAGACAGACACACGTGAGCAACGTTTGACAAGACAGGCACACGTGAGCGACGTATGACAAGACAGGCACACGTGAGCGACGTTTGACAAGACAGGCACACGTGAGCGACGTTTGACAAGACAGGCACACGTGAGCGACGTTTGACAAGACAGGCACACGTGAGCGACGTTTGACAAGACAGACACACATGAGCAACGTTTGACAAGACAGACACACATGAGCAACATTTGACAAGACAGGCACACGTGAGCGACAAGATAGACACGTGAGCGACGTTTGACAAGACAGGCACATGTGAGCGACAAGATAGACACGTGAGCGACATTTGACAAGACAGGCACACGTGAGCGACAAGATAGACACGTGAGCGACGTTTGACAAGACAGGCACACGTGAGCGAAAAAACAGACACACGTGAGCGACGTTTGACAAGACAGGCACACGTGAGCGACGTTTGACAAGACAGGCACACGTGAGCGACGTTTGACAAGACAGGCTCACGTGAGCAACGTTTGACGAGACAGGCTCACGTGAGCGACTTTTGACAAGACAGACAAGTGAACGACAAAACAGACACACGTGAGTGACGTTTGACAAGACAGGCACACGTGAGCGACAAGATAGACACGTGACCGACGTTTGACAAGACAGGCACACGCGAGCGACGTTTGATAAGACAGGCACACGTGAGCGACGTTTGACAAGACAGGCACACGTGAGCGACGTATGACAAGACAGGCACACGTGAGCGACGTTTGATAAGACAGGCACACGTGAGCGACGTTTGACAAGACAGGCACACGTGAGCGACGTTTGACAAGACAGACACACGTGAGCAACGTTTGACAAGACAGACACACATGAGCAACGTTTGACAAGACAGGCACACGTGAGCGACAAGATAGACACGTGCGCGACGTTTGACAAGACAGGCACACGCGAGCGACGTTTGACAAGACAGACACACGTGAGCAACGTTTGACAAGACAGGCACACGTGAGCGACGTATGACAAGACAGGCACACGTGAGCGACGTTTGACAAGACAAGCACACATGAGCGACGTTTGACAAGACAGGCACACGTGAGCGACGTTTGACAAGACAGGCACACGTGAGCGACGTTTGACAAGACAGACACACATGAGCGGCGTTTGACAAGACAGGCACACGTGAGCGACAAGATAGACACGTGAGCGACGTTTGACAAGACAGGCACATGTGAGCGACAAGATAGACACGTGAGCGACATTTGACAAGACAGGCACACGTGAGCGACAAGATAGACACGTGAGCGACGTTTGACAAGACAGGCACACGTGAGCGAAAAAACAGACACACGTGAGCGACGTTTGACAAGACAGGCACACGTGAGCGACGTTTGACAAGACAGGCACACGTGAGCGACGTTTGACAAGACAGGCTCACGTGAGCGACGTTTGACAAGACAGGCTCACGTGAGCGACGTTTGACAAGACAGGCACACGTGAGCGACGTTTGACAAGACAGACACACGCGAGCGACGTTTGACAAGACAGGCACACGTGAGCGACGTTTGACAAGACAGGCACACGTGAGCGACGTATGACAAGACAGGCACACGTGAGCGACGTTTGACAAGACAGGCACACGTGAGCGACGTTTGACAAGACAGGCACACGTGAGCGACGTTTGACAAGACAGACACACGTGAGCTACGTTTGACAAGACAGACACACGTGAGCAACGTTTGACAAGACAGGCACACGTGAGCGACGTATGACAAGACAGGCACACGTGAGCGACGTTTGACAAGACAGGCACACGTGAGCGACGTTTGACAAGACAGGCACACGTGAGCGACGTTTGACAAGACAGGCACACGTGAGCGACGTTTGACAAGACAGACACACATGAGCAACGTTTGACAAGACAGACACACATGAGCAACATTTGACAAGACAGGCACACGTGAGCGACAAGATAGACACGTGAGCGACGTTTGACAAGACAGGCACATGTGAGCGACAAGATAGACACGTGAGCGACATTTGACAAGACAGGCACACGTGAGCGACAAGATAGACACGTGAGCGACGTTTGACAAGACAGGCACACGTGAGCGAAAAAACAGACACACGTGAGCGACGTTTGACAAGACAGGCACACGTGAGCGACGTTTGACAAGACAGGCACACGTGAGCGACGTTTGACAAGACAGGCTCACGTGAGCGACGTTTGACGAGACAGGCTCACGTGAGCGACTTTTGACAAGACAGACAAGTGAACGACAAAACAGACACACGTGAGTGACGTTTGACAAGACAGGCACACGTGAGCGACAAGATAGACACGTGACCGACGTTTGACAAGACAGGCACACGCGAGCGACGTTTGATAAGACAGGCACACGTGAGCGACGTTTGACAAGACAGGCACACGTGAGCGACGTATGACAAGACAGGCACACGTGAGCGACGTTTGATAAGACAGGCACACGTGAGCGACGTTTGACAAGACAGGCACACGTGAGCGACGTTTGACAAGACAGACACACGTGAGCAACGTTTGACAAGACAGACACACATGAGCAACGTTTGACAAGACAGGCACACGTGAGCGACAAGATAGACACGTGCGCGACGTTTGACAAGACAGGCACACGCGAGCGACGTTTGACAAGACAGACACACGTGAGCAACGTTTGACAAGACAGGCACACGTGAGCGACGTATGACAAGACAGGCACACGTGAGCGACGTTTGACAAGACAAGCACACATGAGCGACGTTTGACAAGACAGGCACACGTGAGCGACGTTTGACAAGACAGGCACACGTGAGCGACGTTTGACAAGACAGACACACATGAGCGGCGTTTGACAAGACAGGCACACGTGAGCGACAAGATAGACACGTGAGCGACGTTTGACAAGACAGGCACATGTGAGCGACAAGATAGACACGTGAGCGACATTTGACAAGACAGGCACACGTGAGCGACAAGATAGACACGTGAGCAACGTTTGACAAGACAGGCACACGTGAGCGAAAAAACAGACACACGTGAGCGACGTTTGACAAGACAGGCACACGTGAGCGACGTTTGACAAGACAGGCACACGTGAGCGACGTTTGACAAGACAGGCTCACGTGAGCGACGTTTGACAAGACAGGCTCACGTGAGCGACGTTTGACAAGACAGGCACACGTGAGCGACGTTTGACAAGACAGACACACGCGAGCGACGTTTGACAAGACAGGCACACGTGAGCGACGTTTGACAAGACAGGCACACGTGAGCGACGTATGACAAGACAGGCACACGTGAGCGACGTTTGACAAGACAGGCACACGTGAGCGACGTTTGACAAGACAGGCACACGTGAGCGACGTTTGACAAGACAGACACACGTGAGCTACGTTTGACAAGACAGACACACATGAGCAACGTTTGACAAGACAGGCACACGTGAGCGACAAGATAGACACGTGAGCGACGTTTGACAAGACAGGCACACGTGAGCGACAAGATAGACACGTGAGCGCCATTTGACAAGACAGGCACACGTGAGCGACAAGATAAGACACGTGAGCGACGTTTGACAAGACAGACACATGTGAGCGACGTTTGACAAGACAGGCACACGTGAGCGAAAAAACAGACACACGTGAGCGACGTTTGACAAGACAGGCACACGTGAGCAACGTTTGACAAGACAGGCACATGTGAGCGACGTTTGACAAGACAGGCACACGTGAGCGACAAGATAGACACGTGAGCGACGTTTGACAAGACAGGCACACGCGAGCGACGTTTGACAAGACAGGCACACGTGAGCGACGTTTGACAAGACAGACACACGTGAGTGACGTTTGACAAGACAGACACACGTGAGTGACGTTTGACAAGACAGGCACACGTGAGCGACAAGATAGACACGTGAGCGACGTTTGACAAGACAGGCACACGCGAGCGACGTTTGACAAGACAGGCACACGTGAGCGACGTATGACAAGACAGGCACACGTGAGCGACGTTTGACAAGACAGGCACACGTGAGCGACGTTTGACAAGACAGGCACACGTGAGCGACGTTTGACAAGACAGACACACGTGAGCTACGTTTGACAAGACAGACACACATGAGCAACGTTTGACAAGACAGGCACACGTGAGCGACAAGATAGACACGTGAGCGACGTTTGACAAGACAGGCACACGTGAGCGACAAGATAGACACGTGAGCGCCATTTGACAAGACAGGCACACGTGAGCGACAAGATAGACACGTGAGCGACGTTTGACAAGACAGACACATGTGAGCGACGTTTGACAAGACAGGCACACGTGAGCGAAAAAACAGACACACGTGAGCGACGTTTGACAAGACAGGCACACGTGAGCGACGTTTGACAAGACAGGCACATGTGAGCGACGTTTGACAAGACAGGCACACGCGAGCGACGTTTGACAAGACAGGCACACGTGAGCGACGTTTGACAAGACAGACACACGTGAGTGACGTTTGACAAGACAGGCACACGTGAGCGACAAGATAGACACGTGAGCGACGTTTGACATGACAGGCACGTGAGCGACGTTTGATAAGACAGGCACACTGACAAGACAGACACACGTGAGCGACGTTTGACAAGACAGCCACACATGAGCGACGTTTGACAATACAGACAAACGTGAGCGACGTTTGACAAGACAGACACACGTGAGCGATGTTTGACAAGACAGATCCACGTGAGCGACGTTTGACAAGACAGACACACGTGAGCGACGTTTGACAAGACAGGCACACGTGAGCGACGTTTGACAAGACAGGCACACGTGAGCGACAAGATAGACACGTGAGCGACGTTTGACATGACAGGCACGTGAGCGACGTTTGATAAGACAGGCACACGTGAGCGACAAGATAGACACGTGAGCGACGTTTGACAAGACAGGCACACGTGAGCGACAAGATAGACACGTGAGCGACGTTTGACAAGACAGACACATGTGAGCGACGTTTGACAAGACAGACACACGTGAGCGAAAAAACAGACACACGTGAGCGACGTTTGACAACACAGGCACACGTGAGCGACAAGATAGACATGTGAGCGACGTTTGACAAGACAGGCACACGTGAGCGACAAGATAGACACGTGAGCGACGTTTGACAAGACAGACACATGTGAGCGACGTTTGACAAGACAGGCACACGTGAGCGACAAGATAGACACGTGAGCGACGTTTGACAAGACAGGCACACGTGAGCGACAAGATAGACACGTGAGCGACGTTTGACAAGACAGACACACGTGAGCGACAAGATAGACACGTGAGCGACGTTTGACAAGACAGACACATGTGAGCGACGTTTGACAAGACAGGCACACGTGAGCGACAAGATAGACACGTGAGCGACGTTTGACAAGACAGGCACACGTGAGCGACAAGATAGACACGTGAGCGACGTTTGACAAGACAGACACATGTGAGCGACGTTTGACAAGACAGAGACACGTGAGCGAAAAAACAGACACACGTGAGCGACGTTTGACAACACAGGCACACGTGAGCGACAAGATAGACACGTGAGCGACGTTTGACAACACAGGCACACGTGAGCGACATTTGACAAGACAGACACACATGAGCGACATTTGACAAGACAGACACACGTGAGCTACGTTTGACAAGACAGACCCACGTGAGCGACGTTTGACAAGACAGACCCACGTGAGCGACGTTTGACAAGACAGACCCACGTGAGCGACGTTTGACAAGACAGATACGTGAGCGACGTTTGACAAGACAGGCACACGTGAGCGACGTTTGACAAGACAGACACAAGTGAGCGACGTTTGACAAGACAGACACACGTGAGCGACATTTGACAAAGCAGACACATGTGAGCGACGTTTGACAAGACAGACACGTGAGCGACATTTGACAAGACGGACACACGTGAGCGACATTAGGGAGGGAGTCACGTACGTCCTGGTTGTACTCCAGGAAGACGTGGAAGTTGAGGTCCTTGCGGAGGACAGGGTGCGCCGCTACTCGACACAGAAAGACCTCGTGCATGGCCACCGTCTTTTTAAAGATGGCCAGGTACTCTCTGGGGGTCACATGACAGGAAGTGAGGCGACAAGGTGTGAGCGCACAGGTGAGCAGAACTCACGCCTCCAGCTCCTGCTTCATCTTGGTGAACTCCTCCTTGGTCATGGAGCCTTCGCCTTCGCCCAGCTTCTGCAGCTTCTCTCTGGAGGCGTCAAAGTCCGGCCTGGGGGGGGCGGGCGGTATCTGGGTGGGGACAGCGAGGGTCAGCTGACAGGAAGTGGGAGGGCAGGCGTGTGCGCCCACTCACGATGTAGCCGGCGTAGTCCTCGTTCTCCACGAAGGAGTCGTGCAGCCAGATAAACTCCTCGTGCTGGCGGACCACCGAGAACTCGCTCTGCTTGAAGTTGGGCAGCGTGCTCTGTGCGCGACACGGGCGCAGCGCACGTCAGCGGCGCTCAAAAAGAACAGGAAGTGGCGGCGGCGTCTCACCTTGGTGTGCACGGTGAACTTCACCTTGTCTCGCTCGCTCAGGGCGTCGGAGATGTCCACCTGCAGCGTGGCGTCCGTCTGGAGGTCCACGTTGACCGCCCTGGGCTACACACACACACACACACATTTTCCATGATGCACCTGCTCCCCCCTGGCAAGAGGATGCTGTTACGCAGCTGAGCGCTAATCAGGCTAATGCTAACAGCACCACGTGAGCACAACCAGTTCCAATAAAGCAGCAGTTAGCATCGAAACCAAGGACAGACAGTAGCTAGCTTGGATATGCGAACCCCAATAACGCTATGCTAATCTCAAATATGGTATGCTAAATAAAACAACGTTATGCTAACATCAATGACGCTATGCTAATCTCAATGATTTATGCTCAACCCCAATGACGCTATGCTAACTTCAAAACAATATGCTAACCCTAATGATGCTATGCTAACTTCAAAACAATATGCTAACCTCAACAATGCTATGCTCAGCCGCATTACGCACAATAACCTGCGTAATGGTATGCGCTCACCAATGTGATGCTATCCTAACCTCAAATATGCTTTGCTAAACAAAACAACATTATGCTAACATCAATGACGCTATGCTAACCTCAATGGTGCTATCCTAACCCTAATGATACTATGCCATCCATCCATTTTCTACCGCTTATTCCTTTTTGGGGTCGCGGGGGGTGCTGGAGCCTATCTCAGCTACAATCGGGCGGAAGGCGGGGTACACCCTGGACAAGTCGCCACCTCATCGCAGGGCCAACACAGATAGACAGACAACATTCACACTCACATCCACACACTAGGGCCAATTTAGTGTTGCCAATCAACCTATCCCCAGGTGCATGTCTTTGGAAGTGGGAGGAAGCCGGAGTACCCGGAGGGAACCCACGCAGTCACGGGGAGAACATGCAAACTCCACACAGAAAGATCCCGAGCCCGGGATTGAACCCAAGACCACTCAGGACCTTCGTATTGTGAGGCAGATGCACTAACCCCTAACCCACCGTGCCGCCCCTAATGATGCTATGCTAACTTCAAAACAATATGCTAACCCTAATGATGCTATGCTAACTTCAAAACAATATGCTAACCCTAATGATGCTATGCTAACTTCAAAACAATATGCTAACCTCAACGATGCTATGCTCACCCGCATTACGCCACAACAACCTGCGTATTGGTATGCGCTCACCAATGAGACTGTGCTAACCTCAATGTTGTCTGCTGCGTTCGACACCGTCGACCACACCACCTTAATCACTCGTCTTGAGAACTGTGTGGGCATTAAGGGCGTCGCCCTCAACTGGTTCCGGTCGTACCTAACCGACAGGAGTTTTTGTGTAAAAGTAGACAGTTTTATGTCGTCCACAGCTCCTTTACCACATGGGGTCCCCCAGGGCTCAATCCTTGCCCCAATTTTATTTGCGCTTTACCTTCTCCCCCTTGGTTCTATTTTTAGGAAGTACAGTATTGCATTTCATTTTTATGCCGATGATTGCCAGATTTATTTTCCCATGGCACAAAATAACACGGTTCAACGTCTTATTGACTGCCTGCACGACATCAAAGTCTGACTTTCAGCTAACTTCCTGAGCCTAAATGAAGATAAAACAGAAGTTATGTTGTTCGGTCCAAGTCGCTCTCCCTCCCCCAACGTTGACCTCGGCACTCTGACCCCGTATCTCAGCGACTCTGTCACAAACCTGGGGGTAAAGTTTGACTCAGATTTTAAATTCGAAAAACAAATCAGCAGCGTCGTTCAAAAAAGCTTTTATCAATTACGCCAAATAGCGAAAGTGAAACCGCTTCTATCAAGACATGATCTTGAGAAATTAATCCACGCTTTTATCTCGACTCGTCTTGATTACTGTAATGCCCTGTATGTTGGCATTAGCCAGGCCTCCCTCGCCCGCCTGCAGCTCGTGCAGAACTCTGCTGCTCGTCTGCTAACACAGACCCGCAGACGTGAGCACATCACCCCTATTTTAGCGTCCCTTCACTGGCTCCCTGTGCGTTACCGAATACATTTTAAACTCCTTTTATTTGTTTTTAAATGTCTAAACAACCTCGCGCCAACCTATCTCTCCGACCTCCTTCAGCCTTACTGCCCCACCCGATCCTTAAGATCAGCCGATCAGCTGCTGTTGACGGTCCCTGACACAAGGCTGAAGCTTAGAGGTGACAGAGCTTTCGCCGTTGCTGCTCCCAAGCTCTGGAACGACCTACCCCTGAGTGTTAGACAAGCCTCCTCTCTTCCTGTTTTTAAATCTCTCTTAAAAACATACTTTTATTCCATGGCTTTTAACACTGAGTGATATCCATCCTGCAATGGCGCCCCATAATACACCTGCTGTGATCCTGTTTTTATGTTTTTATTAATTCTATTTTAATTATTTATTTTTTATCGTGTTCTGTTTGTGTTGTGTTGTGTTTGCTCGGTACTCGTTTTATCTTTTAACCTGCTCATTGTACAGCACTTTGGCTACCCCTGTGGTAAATTTTAAATGTGCTCTATAAATAAAGTTGATTTGATTTGATTTGATGTTATGCTAACCTCAATTACTCTCATTGATGCTATCCTAACCTCAAATATGCTATGCTAAACAAATATGCTATGCTAACATCAATGACGCTATGCTAATTTCAATGATTTATGCTAACCTCAATGGCGCTATCCTAACCCTAATGATGCTATGCTAACTTCAAAACAATATGCTAACCCTAATGATGCTATGGTAACCTCAAATCAATACACTAACCTCAACGATGCTATACTCACCCGCATTACGCCACAACAACCTGCGTAATGGTATGCGCTCACCAATGAGACTGTGCTAACCTCAATGTTATGCTAACCTCAATTACTCTCATCGATGCTAACGCAACCCCAATGTTGCTATTTTAACCACAAGACAATATGTTAATTTCAACGATGGGACGGCGTGGCGCGGTGGAAGAATGGCCGTGCGCGACCCTAGGGTCCCTGGTTCAATCCCCACCTAGTACCAACCTCGTCATGTCCGTTGTGTCCTGAGCAAGACACTTCACCCTTGCTCCTGATGGGTGCTGGTTAGCGCCTTGCATGGCAGCTCCCTCCATCAGTGTGTGAATGTGTGTGTGAATGGGTAAATGTGGAAGTAGTGTCAAAGCGCTTTGAGTACCTTGAAGGTAGAAAAGCGCTATACAAGTACAACCCATTTATCATTTATTTATTTAACGATGCTATGCTAAACACAGGACAATGTGCTTACCTCAACAATGCTATGCTAACCCATATTATAAGGCAGGCATGGGCAATTATTTTGACTCAGGGGCCAAATTTATAGAAAAAAATGTGTCTGGGGGCCGGTATATCTGATTTTTAGGAACACTAATACAAAACCTCACAATAATGTCTGAATGCAAAAAACTTTATGATAGACTGCCTTAAAAAACGGAATGGAATTTTAATTTTTTTTTTTACTAAATAAGAGATACAGAATGTACATGAAAATAAAGAATGTGGGATCTACATTATTAACTATGAAGGATAAAACACTGAATATTGACAACATATGAAGTCACACCCCCTCTCCATCAAGTGAAACACAAAAAATGCAACAAACAACGAAATATGAACGAGAAGGGTAAAAAAAAAACCCACACCAATCTGATATATCTGATACATCACTAAGCTTTAGAACTTTGTTGTAAAACTCTCCTTCCGCATTTCAGGCTGGCCGCGCTAGAAAAACTATGTGGAAACGCTTCCCACCCACCCTGCTTGGTGCTGTCACGCCAAATGTCTTCCCCCTACAAAAACCTTCCCCCCCCCCCCATTTACTTCCGGGGTAATTTCCTCTTACGACATTGACAGCGATCAATAGAATCCAAATCTCCTGAAAATGGTGGTCACTGAATGACATTTGTCTTTATCTTTCCCAGGGGACTTATGTCAAACACCAGGAGGCTTCGAAAAATTCCAGGCGGAGTGTTAGGGAAAATTTCAGGCGCAGTGTTAGGGCCGCTGCTGGGAACTTCTGTCCGTGGAAAACGAATAAAAAATTGTTTAATTGTCCGTCAAATGTGCAGTCAGGAATATCCTCAAGTTAATTTGTCCGATTAATACAGACGTTTTGTTAACGCTATATTATAAAAAATTTAAAAAAACAAAAAAAAACAAGTATCCTTCCAGCGACGGGCAGTCAAAGCCGAAGTGTTATCGATCGCTGTCAATGACGTAAGAGGAAATTACCCTGGAAGTAAATGCGGGGGGGGGGGTTGTAGGGGGAAGAAATTTGGCGTGACAGTGCCTCGTCTGAGCTGCTGTGATTTAGATTACCATAGTAACTAATGAGATTACCATAGTAACTAATTAGATGATCATAGTACCGTATTTTCCGCACCTAAAAACCACAAATTTACTCAAAAGCTGACAGTGCGGCTTTTAACCCGGTGCGCTTTATATATGGATTAATATTAAGATTCATTTTCATAAAGTTTCGGTCTCGTAACTACGGTAAACAGCCGCCATCTTTTTTCCCGGTAGAACAGGAAGCGCTTCTTCTTCTACGCAAGCAACCGCCAAGGTAAGCACCCGCCCCCATAGAACAGGAAGCGCTTCTTCTTCTACTGTAAGCAACCACCCGCCCGCGTAGAAGAAGAAAAAGCGCGCGGATATTACCGTACGTTTCATTTCCTGTTTACATCTGTAAAGACCACAAAATGGCTCCTACTAAGCGACAAGGATCCGGTTCATGAAAAGACGCAATCTCTCCATCCGCACACGGATTACTATTTCACAGCAACTGATATTCCTGTGAACCGCACTGTGGATACTGTGGATACAACGGGAGCACGTACGGTGAATATTCGCACCACAGGGAATGAGAAGTCGTCCTTCACTGTGGTTCTAGCTTGCCATGCTAATGGCCTGAAACTTCCACCCATGGTGATATTCAAAAGGAAGACCTTGCCAAAAGAGACCTTTCCAGCCGGCGTCATCATAAAAGCTAACTCGAAGGGATGGATGGATGAAGAAAAGATGAGCGAGTGGTTAAGGGAAGTTTACGCGAAGAGGCCGGGTGGCTTTTTTCACACAGCTCCGTCCATGTTGATATACGACTCTATGCGCGCCCACATCACAGATGGTGTCAAAAAACAAGTGAAGCACACAAATACAACACTCGCCGTCATTCCGGGTGGATTAACCAAAGAACTCCAACCGCTGGATATTGGTGTCAACAGGGCATTCAAATCACGACTGCGAACGGCGTGGGAACAATGGATGACCGAAGGCGAACACACCTTCACTAAGACAGGCAGACAGCGCCGGACGACATACGCCAACATTTGCCAGTAGATCGTAAATGCCTGGGCAGATATTTCGGTCACAACTGTGGTCCGAGCTTTCCGGAAGGCAGGATTCACAGAACTGCTGAACAGTGACACTGACTCCGATGACTTCGACGAGACGGAACCGGCCATTTTGGATCCCACATTTGCCCAACTTTTCAATTCGGACACCGAAGACGAAGAATTCGAAGGATTTACGAATGAAGAATAACTTCAGAAGGTGAGCGCTATGTTTATTTTGTGTGTTGTGACATTAACGTTCGAGCAACATTATGTTGCTATTGCTCTGCACTATTTTGAATTTTACTATGTTTGTGATTGCACATTTGCGTACATTTTGGGACAGAGTTGTTAGAACGCTGGTTTTTAATATATTATTAAAGTTTGACTGACCTATCTGACTGTTTTTTTGACATTCCCTTTAGCGCAACGTAGGCGCGGCTTATAGTCCGGGGCGGCTTATAGGTGGACAAAGTTTTGAAATATGCCATTCATTGAAGGTGCGGCTAATAATCCGGTGCGCCTTATAGTGCGGAAAATACGGTAACTAGTATATCATGCAAACGCTCAGATTCCAAACATTGAAATAGTTTGTATAGTTCAAGACTTCCGGTCATTAGAAAACATCCCTGCACATCATAATGGCAGCTACAGTTGAAAGATCTAAAACAATTATTTGGAAATGTCCGGCGGGCCAGATTGAAAATCTTAACGGACCGCATGTGGCCCCAGGGCCTTAATTTGCTCAGGTCTGTTATAAGGCAACAACCTGCTTATTAGTATGTGCTCCTCAGTCAATCTATGCTGACCTCAATGATGCTGTGCTAAGCTGCATAATATTGGTATGTGCTCCCCAGGGATGCTATGCTAGCACCAGTAGTCCAATCATGCTAAATGCTAGATGTAAAGCAGCGTACTATTTCAAATATTGGGTCCATCCTTCGCGAGGCTTCGTGTGTTCTAATAATCCTTTTTTAATGAGCTGGGAGCTAATCGGGCTAATGCTAACAGGTGCGTCACGTGAGCAGCCGGGAGAACCAGTTCCGCTCAAGCGGCAGCTAATGCTAGCTAGCTACTTAGCGGTTAGCCTGTCAAGCCGCAGCGGACGTCGGGTTGCCGCGACGTGACCGAAGAGAAGAAGCGGGAAATGAGGACTTACTCCGCGGTCCTCTTCGGAGAGGAAGTCTGGTCCGTCGTCCAGTCCTTCCTGCTGCGGACACACACAAAGAGCACACGAGAGTGGTCATTTTTAGCGCCTCACACACACACACACACAGACCGGAAGTGGGACAAGCCGACCCCCCGTCGCGACCGCCGAGACGCCCGCAGGCTTTCGGGGCGAGTCGGCGGGTCGCCAGGAAGAAGTGCAAAAGAAAGCAGAGAGAAAAAGAGGCGAACCCACCATCATGGCTGCCGACGGGTGGAGACAGGAAGCCGTGTAACGTCATGACGTCGTTCGAAAACATCCGGGTTTGTGACGTCATGACGTCCGATCACTCAGCGACCAGCAGGGGGCAGCAGAACGAACACGGGAACTGTGGGAGATGAAGTTTTTGATTGATTGATTGAAACTTGTATTAGTAGCAGAGGTGTGGACTCGAGTCACATGACTTGGACTCGAGTCAGACTCGAGTCATGAATTTGATGACTTTAGACTCGACTTGACAAAATGTAAAAAGACTTGCAACTCGACTTAGACTTTAACATCAATGACTTGTGACTTCACTTGGACTTGAGCCTTTTGAATTGACATGACTTGACATGACTTGCTACTTTCCCCAAAACCCAAAGATGAAAAAGTTATTCGGGAGCGCTCCGTATTTTTCATCGTGTACTTGTCTATCAGCGTTGCGTGTGTCAGCTGGTGTGGTCTCAGTACAACAGCCAATCAAATTAGATCTACTTTGTTTTCATCACACAGCATTCATCCAATCAAATTGCAGGACAACCAACGAAGAAGACATGTCCAAACCACACGCCAGTGAACAAAAAATGATACCTAAAATAATTTTGTTTGGGTATAAAAATTACTAGGTGGTCAACACAAAACGGTTTGCAGTATGCAACACATGCGGTTCGAAAATTACTGATGGAGAGGCAACAACTTCCAACTTCATCCGGCATTTGAAGTTGCACAAAGAACGGTAAGTTTTGAATGTAAGATAACGTTTATTGGCTAAGTAACGTGACTTTTATTTGCTGTGTAGTTAAATCAGTGAGGCTGTAAACTCACTGCTAACGTTATAACGTTATTGCAAACATGGGAATCTGTTGCAGTTCACTACCTTATTCATACTTTTTGTTCAGTGATTTTTTTTAAGCAGGGTTACGTTAGTCAATATATCACACGTAACGTTAGACGGCGGTCAGCAGCACCGCGTATTTTAGCCACCTAAAAAAAGACAAAAATAGTAAAATAAAGGTCAGTTAAAATGTATACTATATTATGAATATGTGTACCGTTTTAGCTAGCTTTCTGACATACTGTTGGTTGTTTACCTCAGTGGTCCCCAACCACCGGGTCGCGGCCCGGTACTGGTCCGTGGATCGATTGGTATCGGGCCGCACAAGAAATATTTTTTTTTTTTCTCTTTTTTTAATTAAATCAACATAAAAAACACAAGATACACTTACAAGTAGTGCACCAACCCAAAACAACTCTCTCCCCCCTTTTGTTCTGGGCATTGAACATGAAGACTCTTCCTTCACTGTTCCGAGTGGCCATGAGAGTCTTGGCAGTGCCTGCCTCCAGTGCTCCAGTGGAGCGAGTTTTCAGCCATGGTGGCATCATACTACGCCCCCATCGTGCACAAATGACTGACAGACTCTTGGCTAATTTGGTCTTTTGCAAATGCAATGCAGCATAGGGCCCTGACATATAAAAAGTACAACTTTTTTTGTTATGTTCACGTATATGTCATGTTTTTTCAATGTTAACACTTTTGTACAAATAAGTACATTTGCACTTTATTTTTCAATGTGTTTGTTCTGTAAAGGAATGAGTTAATGTTTAAAATGACTGGTTAATAGTGCTATTATAAAGTGCAATGTCAGCACAATTTTCTTTCCTCCAATTTAAAATGCACTTGTTTTAATAAATAAATACAGCGTTTGAAAAGCATACACAATCTGTGTTAATATATTAGTCTGTGGTTAAAAGGACTTGAAAGGACTCGAAACTCAAAATGCAGGACTTAGGACTTGACTTGACACTTTCCAGTCTTGACTTTGGACTTGACTCGGGGCTTGCCTGTCTTGACTCGGGACTTGACTCGGACTTGAGGGCAAAGATTTGAGACTTACTTGTGACTTGCAAAACAATGACTTGGTCCCACCTCTGCTAAATGGTAACACCTGAATAAGTTTTTCAACTTGTTTAAGTCGGGGTCCACTTAAATTGATTCATGATACAGATATATACTATCATATATACTATCATCATAATACAGTCATCACACAAGATAATCATCAGGGTGTATACATTGAATTATTTACATTATTTACAATTCGGGGTGTGGAAGGGGGGGGGGGGGGGGTTAGGTTTGGTTGTTATCATCTGTCATCAACAATTGAGAACAGAGAAATTGATATTGAAACAGTGTAGGTCTGACTTGGTAGGATATGTACAGCAAGTAGTGGACAGAGAGAGAGAGAGGGATCAGAAGACATAAGAAAAGAATCTACATTTGGTGAGGCACTGACTTCATCACAGTCAGATTTACAAACATATGAACCCTAAAGAGTATCTTATTCACCATTTGATTGGCAGCAGTTAACGGGTTATGTTTAAAAGCTCATACCAGCATTCTTCCCTGCTTGGCACTCAGCATCAAGGGTTGGAATTTGGGGGTTAAATCACCAAAAATGATTCCCGGGCGCGGCGCTGCTGCTGCCCACTGCTCCCCTCACCTCCAAGGGGGTGAACAAGGGGATGGGTCAAATGCAGAGGACAAATTTCACCACACATAGTGTGTGTGACTATCATTGGTACTTTAACTTAACTTTAACTTTACACATACAAACTGTAGCACACAAAAAAGCACATTTAATTTAAAAAAAACGTTATTATGGTCTTACCTTTACTTATAAATGAAGTCCATGTGCAGCTCCTTTTGAACAAAAGCATCGATAACTTGTTTATAGAAGTCTTCCTTATCTTTCTTCAGTTTTAAAAGTCTCTCTGTCTCAATGGAGATCTTCCTTTAATTATTACCTCCTGCTTCGATTGAAAGTCCAGTTTAGAAAACTGTTTTATTTTAGAAATGTAATCCTCCATGTTAAAAGTTCAGGCAAGAGGAAAAAATAAACGATCGCTGCTAACTGTTGCTGCTTGTTATAAATGATAAATGGGTTATACTTGTATAGCGCTTTTCTACCTTCAAGGTACTCAAAGCGCTTTGACAGTATTACCACATTCACCCATTCACACACACATTCACACACTGATGGCGGGAGCTGCCATGCAAGGCGCTAACCAGCAGCCATCAGGAGCATACTTGCCAACCTTGAGACCTCCGATTTCGGGAGGTGGGGGGTGGGGGCGGGGGCGTGGTCGGGGGTGTGGTTGGGGGCGTGGTTAAGATATATATATATATAAGAAATACTTGACTTTCAGTGAATTCTAGCTATATATATATATATATATATATATATATATATATATATATATATATATATATATATATATATATATATATATATATATATATAAATAAAATAAATACTTGAATTTCAGTGTTCACTTACAAACTACAACTCACAAACACTTTAGAGTTAGGCTCCACCATCAGAATGTGTACTTAAACTTATAAAGATCACATGGATATTATTCAGTGAGTTGATTCACCAAAATTAACCTGTTATACAGGAGGAAAAAGCACACAGGACGTTTCAATTGTTCACAGACTGGTCGCGCTCATCAGAATGACAAGACACCTCCGGTCTGCAGGTGATAGCATTCAATTGGGAAGAAACGCCCTACTGCCCCCTGCTGACCAATGTGAATACTGATAAATGTGTAATGACAGCTCCAAAAACGAATTCAAACCACAAAATAAAAATAAATAAATCAACACAAAAATGTGACACATTATGGGTGGGTCACATATGCATGTACAGTAGATGGCAGTATTGTCCTGTTTAAAAGTGTCACAACATTGCTGTTTACGGCAGACGAACTGCTTTACGGTAGACACTGTTGTTGTGTGTTGTCAACATGTCACTCAGGTCCGCCTGAATTTCGGGAGTTTTTCGGGAGAGGCGCTGAATTTCGGGAGTCTCCCGGAAAATCCGGGAGGGTTGGCAAGTATGATCAGGAGCAAGGGGTGAAGTGTCTTGCCCAAGGACACAACGGACGTGACTAGGATGGTAGAAGGTGGGGATTGAACCCCAGTAACCAGCAACCCTCCGATTGCTGGCACGGCCACTCTACCAACTTCGCCACGCCATGTTGTCACTTCTTCTGCAGCCGAGTAGTCGCAAGAATGCTCCCTGGGATCACTACCGCCCTCTACCACCAGGAGGCGGGATTACTGCGAGCCTCAGCCAGTGCGTCTTTGCAGCCGTTTTATGATTGCTCAACACAAGAAATACGTTACACACATACAGTTGTTGACAAAATACACTGTACATTATATACCTCAGCTAACTAAACTTTGGAAATGTATAATATAATTCATATAGCAATACGGTCTCACTGCACAGCAGGCCAGCAGTTAGCGGAGTCATTGCGCAATCCATGGTGAGGCTCAACTCAGTGACGTGCCACAACTGGCTGCTGACTCACCGCAAGTCTCTTCTCAGTATTTGAACGGCAAATGTGAAAATTCTGCGATTTTGAATAAAAATTAATCTAAAACTGGTGAAGTTAAATGGAAAATAACTTTATAGTATAATCACTGGATACATATAACAATTTAAAAAAAATTTTTCTTTTTAAATTTATTTTCTTTCCATGATGGCACGTGAGGCCCCGCCTCACCTGCCTCCCCTGACTGCACGTCACTGTTGCACAGTGACGTACATATTCTGTACAATTGACCACTAAATGGTAACACCTGAATAAGTTTTTCAACTTGTTTAAGTCGGGGTCCACTTAAATTGATTCATGATACAGATATATACTATCATATATACTATCATCAGTCATCACACAAGATAATCATCAGG